>NC_092338.1:117222500-117345000 GCF_046630445.1 Rutidosis leptorrhynchoides
CTCATGTAATAACCAGCTAGCCCTAAAAATTGGCGTATGTGTTTCGGAGTTTTTGGGGTTTCCCACTTTTCAACGGTTTCAATCTTTGTTGGATCCACCTGAATACCTTCTTTGTTCACTATATGACCGAGGAATTGAACTTCTTCTAACCAAAATGTACACTTTGAAAACTTAGCATACAGTTTTTCTTTTCTCAGCAACTCTAGCACTTTTCTCTAATGTTCTTCGTGCTCTTGATCATTCTTCAAGTAAATAAATATGTCATCGATGAAAACAATGACAAACTTGTCAAGATATGACCCACACACTCGGTTTATGAGGTCCATGAACATAGCTGGTGCGTTAGTCAATCCAAACGGCATAACCATAAACTTGTAATGACCGTAACGCATCCTAAAAGCAGTCTTCGGAATGTCATCCTCTTTCACCCGCATTTGGTGATATCTAGAACATAAATCGATCTTCGAATAAACCGACGAGCCTTGTAGTTGATCAAATAAGTCGTCGATTCTCAGTAATGGGTAAAGGTTCTTGATGGTAAGTTTGTTCAAATCTCGGTAGTTGATACACAACCTGAATGTACCATCTTTCTTCTTGACAAACAGAACAGGAGCTCCCCATGGTGATGTACTTGGTCGAATGAAACCATGCTCTAAAATTTCCTGTAACTGACTTTGTAATTCTTTCATTTCGCTGGCTGCGAGTCTGTATGGAGCACGAGCTATTGGTGCAGCTCCTGGTACAAGGTCTATTTGAAATTCAATGGATCGATGTGGGGGTAATCCCGGTAATTCTTTCGGAAATACATCGGAAAATTCTTTTGCGACGGGAACATCACTGATGTTCTTTTCTTCAGGTTTAACTTCCTCGATGTGTGCTAGAATGACGTAACAACCTTTTCTTATTAATTTTTGCGCCTTCAAACTACTAATAAGATTTAACTTCGCATTGTTCTTTTCTCCGTACACCATTAAAAGTTTTCCTTTTTCACGCATAATGCGAATCGCATTTTTGTAACAAACGACCTCTACTCTTACCTTCTTCAACCAGTCCATGCCAATTATTATATCAAAACTCCCTAACTTGACTGGTATTAAATCAATCTTAAACGTTTCATCACCCAGTTTAATTTTTCTATCCCGACACATATTATCTGCTGAAATTAATTTACCATTTGCTAATTCGAGTAAAAATTTATTATCCAAAGGCGTCAATGGGCAACTTAATTTAGCACAAAATTCTCTACTCATATAGCTTCTATCCACACCAGAATCAAATAAAACATAAGCAGATTTATCATCAATAAGAAATGTACCCGTAACAAGCTCCGGGTCTTCCTGTGCTTCTGCCGCATTAATATTGAAAACTCTTCCACGGCCCTGCCTATTAGTATTCCCCTGATTCGGGAAATTTCTAATAATGTGGCCTGGTTTTCCACATTTATAACAAACAACGTTGGTATTACTTGCTCCGACACTATTCGTTCCGGCATTACTTGTTCCGACACTATTTGTTCCTTTAGTTCTGTTAAGCTTTGGTCCGTAGACCTCACACTTTGTCGCGCTATGACCATTTATTTTACACCAGTTGCAAAATGTCGTACAAAACCCCTGATGATTTTCTTCACACCTATGACATGGCTATTTTTGGTTTTTTTGCCGTTGTTGTTATTGAGGTTGTTGTTGGGATTGTTATTGTTGTTGAAACGGTTGTTGTAGTTGTTGTTGTTGTTGGGATATTTGTTGTAGTTATTGTTAGGATTGCGGTTATTGTTGCGATTGTTGTTGCGGTTGTTGGGATAGTTGTTACGATTGTGGTTGTAATTGTTATTGTTGTTGTACTGGTGACTCTTGTCACCGTTTTCCTCCCACTTCCTCTTGAGTTGTTTCGTGTTGGCTTCTTCGGCAGCCTGCTCTTTAATTCTTCCCTAAATCTAATTTATGAGTTTATGAGCCATTCGACTTGCCTTTTGTATAGAAGCGGGCTCGTGTGAACTCGCGTCTTCTTGAATCCTTACTGGTAACCCTTTTACAAACGGGTCGATCTTCTCTTCTTCATCTTCGAACGCTCCCGGACACAATAGGCACAACTCTGTGAATCGTCGTTCATACGTGGTAATGTCGAACCCTTGTGTTCGTAACTCTCTAAGCTCTACCTTGAGCCTATTGACTTCATTTCTAGGATGGTACTACTCGTTCATCAATTGCTTGAATGCCGACCACAGTAGTGCGTAAGCAGCATTTTGTCCTACCTGTTCAAGATAGGTGTTCCACCACGTTAACGCATTACCTGTGAAAGTATGCGTGGCGTACTTAACTTTTTCCTCTTCAGTACACTTACTTATGGCAAACACCGATTCGACTTTCTCGGTCCACCGTTTCAATCCAATTGATCCTTCGGTTCCATCAAATTCCAAAGGTTTGCAGGCAGTGAATTCTTTGTAGGAGCATCCTACACGATTTCTTGCCCTGTTAGCTGCATTGCTAGATTCAGAGTTATTGTTGGTATGTAGCGCAGCCTGTACTGCGGCTATATTTGCAGCAAGAAAGGTACGAAATTCATCTTCGCTCATATTCATGGTGTGTCGAGTAGTCGGTGCCATTTCCTTCAAAATAGCCAACTGAATCGAGTTAATCATACAGAATATTAAGAGTAGTCAATAGTATTTCGTAGCATAATATGAACTCATTTATAAAAGCTTTTTCTTCATATTAGCGTTTTATAAGTTTAAATTCGGGTACTACCTATCCGTTAAGTTCATACTTAGTAGCTAATATACAATTCAACTACTACAATTCCATATGAAAAACTGATTATAATAATATATCACATATAAATATTCTTCAAACTTACAACATCGCTATATTACATATAACATGAAATATAATACACTTTGATACAGGACAGTTTTGAAGATAAATCTAGTTAATACGCAAGTTGTTCAGCAAAGGAAATAAAGACACGTAATTCATAAGTCCAGAAACAAGTCATGCATTCTGGTTTTACTAAGACAACTTCCCATCCTTGGTCTTATGAAAAATAACCGTTATGACCATTGGCTAGGCTGCATGTTGTAATGTCGTCAAAAGGACGAGGGTTTCGTAATGTCCAACAGCCCCGTAATAATCTAAAAACCTTTTTTCTCACCCCAACTACTGAATCCGCCACTTGTGGGAAGGTTTTATTTAAAAGTTGCAATCCGATGTTCTTTTTCTCACTTTGGTAAGAAGCGAACATCACTAACCCGTAAGCATAACATGCTTCTTTATGTTGCATGTTAGAAGCTCTTTCTAATTCACGAAATCCTATGTTGGGATATGTTGAGTCAAAATAGGTTCTTAACCCGTAGCGTAAAATTGCATTTGGGTTCCCCGCATTTAACGCTTTAAAGAAAACACGGCGTAACTTACGGTCTTCCCAATGTGATATACCCCACCTATCAAAGGAAAGCCTTTTATAAACTAAGACATTTCTGGAAAGTCTTTCAAATGTTTGACAAGTTAATTTTGCCATAATTAATTGTGCTGATGAATTCTGACCGACTCTAGACAGGATTTCCTCAATCATATCCTCTGGTAGATCTTCTAAAATATTCGGTTGTCTACCCTTAACGTCCATTTTATTTTTATACTGTAAAATATACAAGGATTAGATTCGTAAAAGATAATTAACAAACAATACAGGCAATTTTTACATAGAACATAAAAGTACAAGCACACTACAATACATATAATACACAACATGATTACAACCCTCTAATCTGAATCACTGGTTTCTTCTTCTTCGGACTTGGTTCGTTTTCCTAATTTTCTAGGAATATATGGTGTTCCTCTAATATGAGCCGTCGTTTTCCACAATGGTTTAGAAAAACCTGGTGGTTTAGAGGTTCCCGGGTCATTGTTACATTTTAGGAAATACGGATGTTGCCGATACATATAAAGTTCATCGGGGTTGGAATCGGGTTTCTCTATTTTTATACCTTTTCCCTTATTATTTTCTTTCGCTTTATTAAATTGGGTCGAGGTAATTTCTATAACATCATCGGAATCCTCATCAGGATCCGATTCATCAGAAAATTGGTAATCTTCCCAATATTTTGCTTCCTCGGCAGAAACACCATTGACCATTATTAACTTTGGTCCTTTGGTTGAGGATTTTCTTTTATTTAATCGATTTACTATAGGTATCAATATTTCTTCCTCCGGAACCTCTTCTTCTTTCGGTTCCTCCTCTTCCGGTTCCTCCTCTTCCGGTTCCTCGTCTTCCGGTTCCTCCTCTTCCGGTTCCTCCTCTTCCGGTTCCTCTTCGGGAATTTGTGAATCTTCCCAAAATATATTCGACTCTTCATTATTATTAGGTGAATCTATGGGATTTGTACTAGTGGTAGACATCTATCACACAATATCAAACACATTAAGAGGTTAATATATCACATAATATTTACATGTTAATAATATATAGTTTCTAACAAAAGTGTTAAGCAATCGTTTTTAAAGAAAACACGGTCGAAGTCCAGACTCACTAATGTATCCTAACAAACTCGATAAGACAAACTAATGCAAATTTCTGGTTCTCTAAGACCAACGCTCGGATACGAACTGAAATGTCCCGTTCATATTGATTATAAACGTTTCATATTAATTGATTTCGTCGCGAGGTTTTGACCTCTATATGAGATGTTTTTCAAAGACTGAATTCATTTTTAAAACAACCATAACCTTTATTTTATCTATAAAGGTTTAAAAATCATTACGTAGATTATCAAATAATGATAATCTAAAATATACCGTTTACACACGAACATTACATAATGGTTTACAATAAGAATATATTACATCAAAAATAAGTTTCTTGAATGCAGTTTTTACATAATATCATACAAGCATGGACTCCAAATCTTGTCCTTATTTTAGTATGCAACATCGGAAGCTCTTAATAATCACCTGAGAATAAACATGCTTAAAACGTCAACAAAAATGTTGGTGAGTTATAGGTTTAACCTATATATTATCAAATCATAATAATAGACCACAAGATTTCATATTTCAATATACATCCCATACATAGAGATAAAAATCATTCATATGGTGAACACCTGGTAACCGACATTAACAAGATGCATATAAGAATATCCCCTATCATTCCGAGAAATCCTTCGAACATGATAAAAATGAATTCAAAGTACTAAAGCATCCGGTACTTTGGATGGGGTTCGTTAGGCTCAATAGATCTATCTTTAGGATTCGCGTCAATTAGTAGATCAGTTTACTAATTCTTAGGTTACCAAGCAAAAGGGGCATATTCGGCTTCGATCATTCACCCATATAATGTAGTTTCATTTACTTGTGTCTATTTCGTAAAACATTTATAAAACTGCATGTATTCTCATCCCAAAATATTAGATTTTAAAAGTGGGACTATAACTCACTTTCACAGATTTTTACTTCGTCGGGAGTAAGACTTGGCCACTGGTCGATTCACGAACCTATAACAAATATATACATATATATATATATATATATATATATATATATATATATATATATATATATATCAAAGTATGTTCAAAATATATTTACAACATTTTTAATACATTTTGATGTTTTAAGTTCATTAAGTCAGCTGTCCTCGTTAGCAACCTACAACTAGTTGTCCATAGTTAGATGTACAGAAATAAATTGATATATATTATCTTGAATCAATCCACGACCCAGTGTATACATGTCTCAGGCTAGATCATAGCTCAAAGTATATATATTTTTGGAATCAACCTCAACCCTGTATAGCTAACTCAAACATTACTTCATATAGAGTGTATATGGTTGTTCAAAATAATATATATACATGGGTCGATATGATATGTCAAAACATTTGCATACGTGTCTATGGTATCCCAAGATTACATAATATATTAGAATACATGTATAATACAATATAAGTTAGCTAGGATATGATTTGTATAGAATTGTTACAATATTTCCCGTAGCTACAACAATAAAAAAATATTCAATCTTATTTTACCCATAACTTCTTCGTTTTAAATGTATTTTGAGTGAATCAAATTGCTATGGTTTCATATTGAACTCTATTTTATGAATCTAAACATAAAAAGTTTAGGTTTATAGTCGGAAATATAAGTTACAAGTCGTTTTTGTAAGAAGTAGTCATTTCAGTCGAAAGAACGACGTCTTGATGACCATTTTGAAAAAACATACTTCCACTTTGAGTTTAACCATGATTTTTGGATATAGTTTCATGTTCATAAGAAAAATCATTTTCCCAGAAGAACAACTTGTAAATCAAAGTTTATCATAGTTTTTAATTATCAAACCCAAAAGAGGCCGCGGTGTTACTACGACGGCGTATGTCCGGTTTTACGGTATTTTTCGTGTTTCCAGGTTTTAAATCATTAAGTTAGCATATCATATAGATATAGAACATGTGTTTAGTTGATTTTAAAAGTCAAGTTAGAAAGATTAACTTTTGTTTGCGAACAAGTTTAGAATTAACTAAACTATGTTCTAGTGATTTCAAGTTTAAACCTTCGAATAAGGTAGTTTTATATATATGAATCGAATGATGTTATGAACATCATTACTACCTCAAGTTTTGTGGATAAACCTACCGGAAATGAGAAAAATAGATCTAGCTTCAAAGGATCCTTGGATGGCTTGAAAGTTCTTGAAGCGGAATCATGACACGAAAACAAGTTCAAGTAAGATTTTCACTCGAAATAAGATTGTTATAGTTATAGAAATTGAATCAAAGTTTGAATATGAGTATTACCTTGTATTAGAAAGATATCTTACTATAAATAAGAAAGATTTCTTGAGGTTGGATGATCACTTTACAAGATTGGAAGTAAGCTAGCAAACTTGGAAGTATTCTTGATTTTATGAAACTAGAACTTATAGAATTTATGAAGAACACTTAGAACTTGAAGTTAGAACTTGAGAGAGATCAATCAGATGAAGAAAATTGAAGAATGAAAGTGTTTGTAGGTGTTTTTGATCGTTGGTATATGGATTAGATATAAAGGATGTGTAATTTTGTTTACATGTAAATAAGTCATGAATGATTACTAATATTTTTGTAATTTTATGAGATATTTCATGCTAGTTGCCAAATGATGATTCCCACATGTGTTAGGTGACTCACATGGGCTGCTAAGAGCTGATCATTGGAGTGTATATATCAATAGTACATACATCTAAAAGCTGTGTATTGTACGAGTACGAATACGGGTGCATACGAGTAGAATTGTTGATGAAATTGAACGAGGATGTAATTGTAAGAATTTTTGTTAAGTAGAAGTATTTTGATAAGTGTCTTGAAGTCTTTAAAAAGTGTATGAATACATATTAAAACACTACATGTATATACATTTTAACTGAGTCGTTAAGTCATCGTTAGTCGTTACATGTACATGTTGTTTTGAATCCTTTAAGTTAACGATCTTGTTAAATGTTGTTAACCCATTGTTTATTATATCTAAAGAGATGTTAAATTATTACATTATCATGATATTATGATATATTAATATATCTTAGTATGATATATATACAGTTAAATGTTGTTACAACGATAATCGTTACATATATGTCTCGTTTCGAAATCATTAAGTTAGTAGTCTTGTTTTTACATATGTAGTTCATTGTTAATACACTTAATGACATGTTTACTTATCATTTATCATGATTAAACATAGTGTATCAATATCTTAATATGATTCATATGTATTTAGTAAGACGTTGTTATAACGATAATCGTTATATATATCGTTTCGAGTTTCTTAATTCAATAAACTCAATTTTATGTATATAACTCATTGTTAAAATACCTAATGAGATACTTACTTATCATAATATTATGTTAACTATATATATAATCATATATATGTCATCATATAGTTTTTATAAGTTTTAACGTTCATGAATCATCGGTCAACTTGGGTGGTCAATTGTCTATATGAAACCTATTTCAATTAATCAAGTCTTAACAAATTTTGTTTGCTTAACATGTTGGAAACACTTAATCATGTAAATAACAATTTCATTTAATATATATAAACATGAAAAAGTTCGTGTCACTACACATTCATGGTATATTTCAAAAGACGTTGCATTCAAGTCATTGAGTTCAATGAAGATTATTATTAAGTAAATGACAGATTAGGTCATTTATAGTTGGATATTATGAAATGATATGCATGCCTGTCAACTTACAATGAAATGAAAGTTTGTCTTTTCAAAACGAATGCAATGTTTGTAAAATATATCATATAGAGGTCAAATACCTCGCAATGTAATTATATGTTATTGTATTCGTCCTTATGGATTAGGATGGGTCATCTCAGAATTTGTAGAGCTGAATTGAGATTGATGATCACTTAATAAATTTTGTTACTCTGACTCTCACCCTCACTTTATTCCCAATTCTTAAATTCTATATCATCACCTCCAACGTAATGTTTTATCTTTTTATATATCTACTCTATTAGCATTAATAAAACTCTAATTATATGAATCTACCCAACTGATATTATTACAAATAAACCATGACCTGAATTGACCCGTTGAGTGTCGTTTGTTTTTTCAGGTTATGGTGTGTTTTATCTCTTGCAAAGGTTCTGGATGTGGTCTTTAAAAGGTACATTTATAAATTGGCATTCACATGTAATACATAATCGTTCACTTCCGGATAAATACTTGAATGTTAATTGGTAGCATCTTGCGTCGTGATGAAACATGTGTGGTGCTTATGAAGTGCTTCCTTTCTCAAACGCCTGATTTTGATTTGGGTATCATTCACAAAATTGGACATTCTCCTGAAACACGTACGTTTTGGTGTTTAGATAGTTATTACTTGATTGTGGTGTCGGCTTTAGGTGGTTCATTTCGTTATACTTCTTAATTGTCTTGCAGGTGTTGTTGAACAAACATCTTTTGGCAATGGTATGGTTTTGTTTGCGAATGTTGTATTTTGGCCTTTTGTGGTTGATTTCATTACACCTCTCAATTGTCTCTCTGCTGCTGTTGACATCATTGAAGAAATATCTTATGGAAGTGGTATGGTTTTATTTGTAAATGTTATATTTAGGTGAATGAATGTTAATTGATTTGGTTACACATGTTAATTGTCTCTCAGCTGCTGCTATAACTGTTGAACATACAGCTGCTGCCACTGGTATGGTTTCATTAGTAAATGTTAACTTCTTGGTCGTAAATATTTGGAGTTGTAATTTCTTTACATTCTGTTTGTTCTGTTTAGTAGCTTTATATTTTGTTCAAATATTTTTGTAGAACTTCTGTTACCAAAGGGTCTTACTACTGACTGATTGCTACAACAGTGACGTTCCTAGGTGCGATGTTCGTCCTTCAGCTTTCGATCAGTCTGCATTCTCTCAACAAAATGGTTTGTGTTTTATGCTCTTTGTTTGCTACTATTTGTTTCGAGGGTATGTTAATATATATTTTTTATATAGGATTGTTTGATTCTTTCTTAATGACCTAATTGTGTGTTTAGGATTGTTTGTTCTCAGTGGTTTTTGTTACACAAATGTTTATATTATGAGTATCCTGATTTTTTGTTTTCTACTTATTATTTTCACCTTAGGTCCTCATTCTTTTGAAGCTAACCTTATCTAAATACTTATATACATATTAGCAGCGTAATATCAGTTTCAAGACTCGCTTCACATAAACAAGAAGTTACTACATCCGCCGCTACGCGCGGGGCACCAAACTAGTTACTATCACAATGTGAACTCGATTGAATATTAACCCTTTTCATTTTCGGATCCTTCCTTGTTTAGTCCGGTTTATATATAATCTTTTTAAGAATTTGGTATAATCAAATATTAATAATTCATATATATAATCAAATTTGAGTAACAAGCAATTGGTCCACCGCGCGATACAGCGGTAAACTTAAGAATTTAGAAAAGTCACAGGTTATCGCAAAAAGTTGCTGGTTTTATATATACAAAAGGTTATTACATGAGTTTGCATACATTGCATAATCACATGTTTTTTTTTTTATATCTTGGAATGTCTTTCATGCACTTGTAGTTAGCGAAAGTTGTCCAACATGACTGTAACATCCTGAATATATTAACATAATTTAATAAGGCACTCTAAAACATAATAGTTCGGGATATTTAATGTTTTTTGAAAAGCGTCCATTTTGTGGATAGGTAGTTGCGTTGTGTTCGTAAAATTATTTCGAGTTGAACCTTGGTTTCGGAAAAATATAACGCGTGGCGAGCGAGAAGATGTGGTCCGTTGAAGATTTGAGTGATTTTTTTATTTTAAGTTTATTTATTTAGAAATATGTAAGTTTCACTTTTTTTTTAAGTTTTTTATTTAGAAATATGTAAGTTTCACTTTAGCTCTTGGAGTTTGAAGTGTTTGATATTTGGTGGTAAAAGGTGCTAGTGGGTACAACGATTTAAGCGTAACGTACAATTCCTCTGAGCATGAAAGTTGGTTACTATTCATGAATAGTAACCAAATTTGCTCTAATGTATATATGTATAATAAGCAAATAAATAAAATCAAAATCATAAGTGAACCAAAATAAAATTCCAAAACTAGTAAAAAAAAAAAGTATACGTAAAATATTTTAATAATAATATTAATAATATTGGTGTGAGTATTAACCCTTTTCATTTTCGGATCCTCCCTTGTTTAGTCCGGTTTATAGAATTTTTTGACTGGACGGGATTTATTTCAATTGCCTTTATCGTAACAGGATGGTCAACAATTTTTTTTTTTAAAAAGAAGTATATGCGCACTTGAGAGCTGCATGACCATATGGTCTGACACGGTGCCGGGTTTCCCAGATGCGGGACAGTATGCCTCATCACAAAAAAATTGCAACATTTACATGGCATTAGTTTGGTGGACCATCCCTGAAGAGTCCTACTATTTGGACTCCTCGATCCAATAAAAGGTCAAAAATAGTAAAAGGAAAAAAAATTAACAAGGTAAAACTTTCACTTTGTTTACAGTAATTTTTACAGAGTATTTATCACTCTCTCTTCCCCCCCCCCCCCCCCCCCCCCCCAAATATCTATACATACACCATTTTTCTGTAACTCATGCTGGGATGAACAGCCACCATCGTCGTCAAGCGCCGAAAACTACCGCCGCCGACAATCACCGCTGCCGCCGCCACTAGCAGCCGGAGTTATCGCCGGATTTTGTTTTTAACTTTTTTCGGATCAAACTTGTATGAGTGTGTTTAGAAAAAGAAAAGGAATTTAATGGTGGTGATGGCGTGGTGTAATTTTTCTGATTTTGAGAGAAAAGACGATTCAAAGTTTAGTGGGGTGTTTGTTTATGCAAAAAGTAAAAAAGGGATTGGAAAGTTGCAAACTGTACCTTGACATTTTGGTGTATTTTTTATTTTTATAACTTTTCACATGGCCCAATGAGTAGATAGTCCGGTCCAATTAAACAAACCCTCCCTGAAGAGGGTACCACTACTCCGACATGGGGGACCTTGCATTTTTTGTGACAAAAGCAGTGTACCGAAACTCCCAAAAGCGGGACCCCACCCTAACCCTAGTTTCAAACCCTAAATATTAAAGCTAGATGATTAATGCTACGAGATCCATTTTTTTGTTGATATTTTCAAAATTAAGTCTGATCCCGGTCTACCAAATTCGGGACCCATAATTTAGCCTTTTATTTAAAGTGGTATGTTTAGAACATTTTACAACAAACACTTCAATTAAATTTGGATACAACAAACATTTTCCTAATCTTATTCTAACATTATTCTAACATAATAGCTCTATCTCGTCCAATTTTTGTTCATCTTTTTTTGGTGTGATGATGTTACATTTAAGATGGATGCCTTATTAGTGAAGATAATTCAGCAAAAAATGGTTTTCTATTGTGTAACAAGGTTGATTTCTCTTGGTTTGTTGATATGGTTTACCAACATGTTCGAGTTGCAAAAGAGTTATGGGCATTGGAACTCATACCAAAGTATGAGTTCAATGGTTCCATATACAACAACCAAATATTTGATAACAATTGTTTGAAGATAATATATTTTTTGGGTGACTGGAATCCAGAATATTAAGCTCAATTTGAAGTTAGGTTAGTGAGCATCATTCATACACAAGAATCTCGTATTGTGGTTTAGATGCATAGTGTTATGCAATCCTCACAAAACATTCATTATGAGCACGGAGCGCCATCCACATCACACAATCATGAAGATGTAGCCATAGCGGAAGAGGAAGACGAAGATGTCGGTGATGCAATGCCGCAAGAAAGTAATGAAACTGTAGAGAGTTTTACCATCCAAGAAGAAGTTTTAGATGACTCTGAAAATAAAGAGGATGAGGAGGAGACGATGGTAGGACTCAACAAACGAGTTACATAGTATCACGGTTTGGGTTCCTTAATTCGCAAGTTGATGCTGAAGGTCGACTTCCATTTGATGAAGATGACGAACCAAATTTTTACTTTTTGGCCTAATGAGACTCCTGAATTCGTCTTTGAAGGAATGGCTTTTAAAAGTATGCCGAATTTATGTTCGCTATTCGGAATTGGAACGTAAAGAATAGTAGAGAGATAATTATTAATGAAACGAGGATTGCAAAGTGTCTTATGCCCAAAAATTTATGTTCGTTATTGCAGAGACACTTTATGCTCATGTATGTGGAGTGTTACTGGTTCAAGTAGGAACAAGTACCGTATATGGCGTATTTCAAAGTGTCTTATGCCCAACCAATATCAAATGACTCTTGAGCTTGGGAATGAACCTCATGCTCCTCAAGGTCCAAACATAATCCAAGTGTCTTATGACAAGGTTACAAATACCCGCAATATCAAGTAACTTACGTCCGCAACTCGAACCCTACTGGAATATCACTTGAAATTTACCATCTCGTTTATGAACCGGGGTGCATGATACGAGGCATCCGAATCTAAAACCCAAGATTCATTAAGCAAATCCTCATGGCACATCAAAGCATCTTCAACCACCGTCGTTGTGTTCTCACCCGCCTTCAAACCCATGCAATGCGATCTAAAGTGGCTGACTTGGTGACAGTTCCAACATACAATGTTTCTTACTTGTGATGGATCTCTCTTAGAACTTGTCATGCTTCTATTCCTACCCCTACCTCTGCCCGCTGCACTCAAAAGAGAACCCAAATGTCCAGTCTAATCTTTTCTTCTGATTCCTTCACTGAGAATTAAATCCCAGTTCCCTTCAAAAGTCAACTTAGCAGTTCCGGATGAACCACTAACTGAAAGAAACGTGTCAGACCAAATCTCGGGCAACGAAGACAAAAGAAACAAAGCTTCCAACTCAACCCCAACTGATTTCAATAGAGTCAAAGTTAATTTAAACATGTGAACATGATTAGCTGCAGAAGCTCCTTCCTTCATCCTCGCATTCACTAGTTGTCTGATCAAGAAGACTTTATTTAAAGCTGAAGGTTTCTCGTCCATGTTAGACAGTGCAATCAACACTCCTTCGGTCATGGTTTCACCCACGATGTTATAGGCGACGTTCTTGGTCAGAGAAAGCCGAACTACACCAAGTGCCTTCATATCCAACAATTTTCAATCCCCCTACGTCATCTTTTCAGGTTTAGTACTAGTTATCGGCAGATATAAAACCTTCTAATATAACACTTATTCAATATGCATCTTCTAGAAGCCAAAATCTTCGATGGAAAGTTGTTGTTAATTGTTTTTGTTTGTGGCTATTTTTGTTTGTGATTTACAATTTCAACGTATAGTGTACATATACGATAACATACGGAGGCTGTTGAACAATAGTTACAAGTTGAGTGGGTATTATATGTTTTTTTACTACCTTAATAATCAACACTTTGACCTCTATTTTACTTCTATATATCGTAAGTATAATTTTGAATTCCTTAACTTATACGAGTATATTTTAGAAGAGTATTAGATCTTTAAGATGAAAATATAAGTATTGTATATTACATCAAAATAAAAATAAAAAGGGTTAAATTGAGTCATCAAACAAGTTTAACTTATTAAAAATTAGTGGACGGTTCTTTTCACGAAGCCGAACCGAAAATTATGGAACCGAACCAAAATTATTTGGTACGATCCTCGGTACGACTTCCTTCAATAATTTGAGACTCAAAACGGAACTGGATAGAATTAATTTGAGACGGAACCGTATCATGCACATGTCTATCTCCAAGTTCAACTTGCTCACCAAGTGAACGGTAACTTATCTAAATTCCCTTAGTATTATTCCTTTACCGCCGTAAATCGACTGTTCTGTGGGAAGATCTAAATTCACTTAGATCATTTAGAAAATTTTAATTAACATTAGTTAGTTTACAGTTTTAATTCTTAATATAATTTTTAATATTAATACTTTTTATTAATCAACTTATATTTATATCTGTGTATATATGTCATAATCTATCTAATTAAATGTCTGAGTTTACATATACGTTTTATTAGAAAATATATATACAACATGTCTTAATCTTATGAAACGTATCTCCCTATATTTATGTTTAGAAAATTAATTTGTTAAATTAATACGAGTAAATATTAAATCTTGATATATATCGTACGTGTATATAAATTAATAATAATCAATTGAAATATTTTTGTTTATCTGATCTTTTAGAAAATTATTTTGTTTAATAAAAAATAAGTATCATATACTCCGTATTTTTTACTCAATGCAGAACTTGATCACCACGTTATTTTCAACAGGACTTGATCATCACGCTTTTTGGACAGAACTTGATCACCACGTTATTATTTTCAATAGAACTTGATCACCAAGTTTTGTATCAAGGGCCTAAAAAACTCGCCTTATTAGTTATTACCCATGAATACTCATAATACTATATATACCAGCAAAACTATCATCTCATACCATCAAATTTCCACTCAACGTAGTACTGTAATTAAGATTGAAAAAGACAAAAAAAGATGCAGATCTTCGTGAAAACCTTAACAGGTAAAACCATAACCTTAGAGGTTGAAAGCAGCGATTCTATTAACAATGTCAAGTCCAAAATTCAGGACAAGGAAGGTATAACTCTTACTTATATTATTTATTTATTTATTTATATATTTTAAAACATATTAATAACAATAATCTCGTTTAATTCATTGATTAAAGAGTTTGTATCATCATGATCTCTGTATGTTTATAGGTATTCCTCCAGACCAGCAGCGTTTGATCTTTGCTGGAAAGCAACTTGAAGATGGCCGAACTCTTGCCGATTACAACATCCAGAAAGGTACGGTTCTTATTAACAATTAATATATTTGATCTCTTTTGTAGAGATTAACACTAAATAGCAGTTATAAATAGGGGAATATATTTTTTTTTTTTTGAAATAAATTACTAACTTAATCTCTTTTTTAAAGATAATAATGTTTGGCATAATGTATCAGTTGGAATCTCTTTAATTATGTTATTGTGGCGGTTACCAGAATACTTGTACCCTTTTTTTTACTACCAGCTATCATCACCCCACCTTGATGCATGATGAATCTATTTCTAATGTTAATATTGTTTGATTGTAAACAGAGTTTAAAATCTGTTTTTTTTTTTTTTTTTTTTTTTTTTTTTTTTTTTTTGTTTTTTTTTTGGGTGCAGAATCGACTCTTCATTTGGTTTTGAGGCTAAGGGGAGGAAAAGGTAATACTGTTGCACCTTATTTGGGGAATTTGGCCAGAAAATACGTACAGGACAAGTTAATTTGCCGCAAGTAAGTTCTCTAAATCTTCATACACTATATTTTTATGATGATCCAAATGTTGCGTATATATCATATTTATGAATTTCATCATTAGCCTTTTACCATTTCTTTTGTGAGGGGTTCCAAAATATATTTGAATTATTTGACTTATTATTAGTATTAATGCCTTTCATGTCCGAAATCTATTTTGTTAGGTGTTATGCTCGCCTACCCCTAAGGGCTTCAAACTGCAGGAAGTGTCACAGCAACCAAGTAATCTTTCTTTCCACATCACTTCTAATTTCATCTTTTGTACACGCTTTTAACATTGTCGTATGTGCTTTAATTATCTGGTCGTTTTATTTGTTGATTTTTCTTTGCATTTATGTGTTTGCAGCTAAGGCCAAAGAAGAAGCTCACGCATGACGTGCCATGAGTGCTTTTTTTTGTTTGTTGGAAGATGAACTATCTGGTTATTTTAGAACATATGTATTTTGTTTACTGGTTTTTGTTATTTTCTATGAATGTGAACTTGGTTAATTGTTTGTTTAATTACTCACGCACTATTAGTCTTTGTACTCTTGGTGCACCTTTTTTTATAATTCCGTGTTTAATTAAATACTGTTCATTCTGTTGTGAAAATTGTGAGAAGAGTCCTGGTAGCCTTTTAGCATAAAAGCATGTCATCTAACCCTTTAATCGCTAATATTTAGTTTCTACTCAATATTGTGTGATCATAACAACTAAGCTTTAACTTTAGTAAACTAAGATTATGCGTAATATATGGTCGGTAGTTGTGGTTGTGGTTGTGGTTGCGGTTGCGGTAGAGCATATTTTTTTGTCTAAAATAACGATAACATAGGATAAAGTATTTTCCTTAATAGATAAAAAAGATGAACAAAGATACAATCAGACCAGACACATTTCATATATTGAGTTTTTTTTTTTACCTTAACTCGGGTCCTCCATATCTTACTAATAACTCATATTTGATATAAAAAAAAAAAAATTAATTGAGGGTTCGCGCGTTGCTGCTATAAGGTTTATGCGATTTTAACGCTAGTTATCGATTTTAACGGAAAAAAGTATGAAACCTACTAAACTGAATTAACTTTTGATAAATCCACACTGCTTGCATGTGAGCTCTGGTTTGTTTTCGTAATTCTCACCGAGTGGATCAGGTCCTTCAATTGAAATGCCCGCACACTACAAGAAACGTGACCATTCCCGACGACACTTTTCCAGACGACATGTCGTCGCTAAAGGGTCGTCGCGAAAGGGGTCACTTGATCTTTGACCGTGTCAGTCAACATGGGTCCCACCGTCGTCGGGATAGAAAAAAAAGGCGTCGGGAAAACCTTTTCGCGACGAGGCTTTAGGGACGACATATATGGGACTACATGTCGTCGCCAAAACTCTTTCCAGACGATATGTCGTCGCAAATTGTCGTCTAGAAAGGGCTCATTTGTTGTAGTTGCAGCCCCCGATGTGGCTGCAACTGCTGCTGCTGCTTCTTGACGGCGTACACGCAAAACCAAATGTTATGAACTGCAAAACAAACACCAAAAGTGTCAAAAAACAAACTTAAACAACTTAAATAACAAAGAAGATGCTACAACGTATTCTGCATGAGATGCAATAAGAAGTTAATCATACACCACAACAACGACACATAATTAAACATGTTATGTGACCCTTGTCACAAAACGCACATAACTAAAGAATCAAATAATTGTTAACACATAATTCTTAAATCATTAATATTAATAAATTAATATTAACTAAGGGTAAAAAGTCATTAACCGCTAGACCCGATTCGAGGTTGTTACAACTTTGGATTTCATGCCTTACTAGTGAAGAGACCCGTAGTATCACGGGTTTATTAAAACAAACTTTTTAAAATGACCAACATATTAAGATACCTCAAGAAATATTCTCCAATATGCAACGAAAAGTACTCATAATGTAATATTACAAACAATATATGCAAAACTTAGAATTGACAACAGTACATTAAGCTTTCATGAAAACTACTACAAAACAATGTCATTAAAAGAAACTTTTACCTTCAACCAATTAGGCCACACTAAGTACCCTTATACAAACTATACTTTGCAATATAAAAACATGTGAGCAAAATATGTCTCAAAGAGAACCTGTAATTAGATATTTAAAAAATGATTAAAAAAATATTTTTTTTATCATAATATATATAAAAAACTATTAGTTGATCTAATATAAAAAAGAAAATAAAGGAAGTACAATACAATGCATTATATAATTAAATATGTTAAAATCAAATGAAGTACCTTGTCTTTTTGTTTCTTAATTGTATGTTCAATCCTCTTCCCATCAGTGAGATCATACACAAAGTTTGAATCTTTTGTGTAACTGCCCATCACAACACTGGTATACACAATTGGATATCAAGCTTTTGGTTAAAGTTGCAAAAACGAAGTATTACGATACAACTAAAGATTAAAATGTAAAAGTCGATCCTACTGTTAGATCTATGGCTTTAATTATTGCAGGCCTTAGTTGAGTCCGCAACATTCTATTTGTACAATTATAACTATTTTGGATTTCCAAACATGAATATGCGATTTTACAATAGAAAATATGCGATTATAACTTTTTGCATAAAAATAATATTGTACATACCAGATTACCCATAAACTAAACAATGAGTTGGATCTTTGTCAAACGTTCCTTGATTGTTTCTTCAATGGATTGAAATACGATTCATCTTGAAAAGAAAGAACTTGTGCTTTTATCAATCTCTCGTCAAGTTCTTATGAGATTAAATCATCAGTCTAACCAAGTTCATTGATTCCCATCTACACATCAGCTCGGTAAAGAAAAGAATACCAAGATAAAACAACAAAATTTCATATCATTTGAAGTTATTTATTTAAGCTTCCAATTTCAGTCAACTCTATCACCTAAAATTATAATTCCAAAATAATTCATGATCCTTATATCCAATTAAATTATAATTATTTGATATATGGCATGAATAACAAAAAATACACAGTAGATTTGTTACAATTATCAGATAAAAGTACCTCAAATTGCTTATACAAAGTCTAAAACTTACGTTGAATAGTATCAGGCTAAAATTGTGTTCTTTATCATCGTCCTTTTCAACCCTGCAATTAAAAATTCAACTATGAAAATCGCACCAACAAAACCACCATCATAATCTGCAACAAACACCAAGTAAACACCAAGGATAACCCCATAATAGATCAGATGTTAATTCAATATGAATACGATAAACAAAAAAACTAAACTTATTGGTTTATGAAGAACACTTTCTACAACAAAAACCTTCCAAATATTATAAACGAAATTGAGTATCACGACGTAAGCTTAAACTAAAATCTAAGTTTTGGTACCTTTTTTCATACCTTGAATTGAACCGTAACATTCTATGAATCGAAGCATTATACGAATCGAAGGTTGGTGAGGATGGATTGATTTCGAGAACTTAATACTCATCAAAGGATTGATTAACGAAATAAGGTTTCATCGTGATATAACCTGTAGTGACCCGGAAAATTTCGACTAATTTTAAATCAAACTCTCGATACGATATTGTATTTTCAACACGATAAGCAAAGTCTGTTAGGTTGGATCTCAAAAATTTTGAACTGTTTCATATATTCAATTGACCTTCGACCATTCCCGACGATTCACGAACAACTATTTGTAAATAGTTACATATATATTATATATATATATATATATATATATATATATATATATATATATATATATATATATATATATATATATATATATATATATATATATATAATGTGTATATTGAAAATGAATGATTTCGAGCCTAATTAGTAAACGTCAGTAACACTCGGTTGACGTTTCGTTAGTTTTAATATAGATATATTACATGTTCATGAAGGACTAAAATAAAAGTTGAACTGTAAATCGATTACGAAGATGTTAGATTTGTTAAAAATATTTTTACCTTTTTAAGTTTAAATATTAGTACTCCATACATATAAATTGGAACAGAAAATAAATAATTATCGAACCTTTTTTATCTGGTTTCAAACAGTTAATGAGTGAAATAATTAAATATATTTAATCTAAAAATTTGAGATTTTTTTTAGAACACTTTTAAATGTTAACTGTTTAGCAATGGACACGATTTATCATTCGGGGAAAACTGTCGGTAGAGTAATTACAAGAGTGTGGCTGCTTTACTGTTTCTATCATTCTACACACGCTTTAAATTATTTAGGAGATATTAATTATCATTATTATATTACTTATAATAATGTGTTTGTTTTAATCTTTACCTATATCTAAATTATATATAAAGATAGAGCATATGTGATTACACATATATCTACTTCCTTCTTGATCAAACTTCATTCATAACCACACACCCGTACACGATCGATCACCGAGAATGAACCAACACCTTCACCACTTACGCCACCCTACAACCACCATGAAACCCACTTATGATTCGAATGATTTCCCTAATTCGGGTGGAACCACTCAAACCACAAACCACACTACAACCGTTACCACCATTAGAACTACCTCACCTCTTCCACCACTTTCATCTTCCATCGACCACCATCACCTACTACCACCTTCTGTTTTCACTATTGATGTGTGGTAAGACCACCATCGCACCACTATCTTGAAAACCACCCTCACTCACCATGAAAATCAACCGAAGCATCACCCAAGAAAAACCACTACAATTACGTCTATTTTCCTCTTTTGTTTTTCTGCTGCGGTTGCTGTAAACAACCACCACGCAATACCACAAACTCCCATCCACCACCGTGAGCACACCAGGAACCAACCGCCACCATCCTCACCACTTCCTTCTCTCTCTATCTATCTCTCTCTCTCTCTCTCTCTCTCTCTCTCTCTCTCTCTCTCTTCATTTCCCTCTCTTCATCGTGAACCCACCATCACAATTACCATCACCATAATTGTGTGTTCCTAACTACTGTTGCTTTTCCGTTTATATTTCGATGAACAACCCAAACAACATCGTCTTCTACTGATTCTGCTCAACTTTTTTTCTGTTTTCTCTTCCTTCAAAACGTAAGTAACTATTAGCCAGTTTTTGAATTGCTGCTGCTATTATTTTCTGTTTAGAAACGATGATGAAGATGTTGATGGTGGCGAGTAGAATAATGATGGTGAAGAAGACGATGAATAGTTGATTTTGATTATGATGATGTTGATAATCGAAGATGGTGTATGATGTTGATGTCGATAAGGTGAATCGCGATAAAGATGGTGCCCGTTCAAGATATAATTATGAAGATAAGAATGATGATTGATCGTATGAAGAGGATGGTGATGGGGTTATGTGGTCGATGATTAGAGATGATGGTATGATGATGATGATCATGATTGTATTTATGTTGATGATGAAAGTAATAAGTATGGAAATATCGATAATGCATTTACAGCAGGATTCCAACCCCATCTGTCACTTATTCGAATTTAATTAAAACAAGAATTGGGCTGTAAAATGTTGGGCTTGGGTTATTGTAGTTGGGCCAAAGGGTTGGGCCAAATTATAAGAGGAAACGGGATTATATACATGTGGGGTGATAGATTTTCAAAAAAGCTGAGTTAGACGAATGGATAGGAGTGGTGTCTGGTGAACGAGAGGTCTCAGGTTCGAGTCCCGTTCATGACAGATTTTTTTTAAAAGCTGTAAAGGTAGTCCATTTCATTTATTATCATATTTATTATTATTATTATTATTATTATTATTATTATTATTATTATTATTATTATTATTATTATTATTATTATTATTATCATGATTATGATTATGATTATGAGATGATTAGTGTTACTATTATTATTATCATTAAAATGAGCATTAAGATTATTATTACTATTATTATTATTATTAATATTGTTATTAGTATTATCTCTAAAATTATCATTGTTAAAATTATTATTATTAACTATATTTACTAATGATATTATCATAAAATAATGCAACTTTTTATTTATATTATTTTATCAAATGATTTTTTAGCTATATAACACTATAGTTAATACATATAACAAAGCTATATTAACATTTTATAATAAATAATAATTATTTATTTAAATTACATAAAATAGAAATATTTAAATTAGTCATTAATGAAATATATAATTTATTAAAATAACAATTATATCATTAATAATATATAAAATTATTCGATTACAATTATATGTGTTAATATATATATAAATGATATAGGTTCGTGAATTCGAGGCCAACCTTGCATTGTTCAGTTCCGTCGTACGCATATTTTTACTACAAAATATCGTATAGTGAGTTCATTTGATTCCCTTTTACTCTTTACATTTTTGGGACTGAGAATACATGCGCTACTTTTACAACTACTTTATTAAATGCTTTTGAAATACATTTTGAACTGCGAATACATGAAATGCTTTTATAAATGTTTGACGAGATAGACACAAGCAAAACATTGCTCGAATGAATTATGTGGACGTGATAATTGCCACCATTGAATTATGTGGACGTGATAATTGCCACAATTGATATGAATATTTTCCCCCTGATTATTATTGCTTGGTAACCTAAGAATTAGGTAACATCACTAATTTTGAGAATTAGTGCACGCCTAATTGACGCGAATCCTAAAGGTAGCTACCGGGTTTAACACCCCTACCCAGAATGTTCACTAGACGGAAGGGCTAGTGGGCGTGGTGTTTAGTACTTCGAAGTTTATATGATTATTATACAGACGAGATGTTCTGTTTTGGGGATATTATTATGCGCATTATGTGTTAAGGTCGGTTACCAAGCCAAGCTATGAAAGCAATGAAAAGTGAATGTTATGTATCAAGAGAATGATTTTATACACAGGTTATGTGTATGTTATTTTTGTGCACTAGATATGTGTACGGTTACTAAGATTTATGAAAGATGATTTCGTACACGAGAAAGATGTACTGTATTTAAAAGATATCACATGTACATTACAGGTGGGTATAGGATTCGGGCCCATTTGTACCATGCAGGATTTAAATCTTGTGGTCTATCAAAATGATGAATTTTATTATTTTAAGATAAACCTATGAACTCACCAACCTTTTGGTTGACACTTGAAAGCATGTTTATTCTCAGGTATGAAAGAAACCTTTCGCTGTGCATTTGTTCATTTTAAAGACATTATTTGAAGTCGTTCATTGCAATGGGACCAGATGTTGGTGACTTCATCCAGATGGATTAGGACGGGGTATGACATGTGGTATCAGAGCGGTGGTCTTAGCGAACCAGGTCTTGCATTAATGTGTCTAACTAGTAGTTGTTTAGATGCATTAGTGAGTCTGGACTTCGACCGTGTCTGCATGTCAAAAGTTTTGCTTATCATTTAGTGTCGAAAATTATTTTCTTATCATCTTTAAAGTCTAGACACGTCTTACTGCCTCTATTGCATAGACTGTGTATAGATAAATTCATATCTTAGCGTATCTGTTATTGTTACCTTTGCCTGACAACTTCCGTAGATTTCTCCGTGACTTATGGGATTTTAGTATTATATATGCATATGTAAATTATGTATTGCAGGGTACTAATCTACATCCTATAATCTATTTCTTATCGAAAAATCCTTCATCTGATCGTACGAGATGAATCCCTCAACCAGTTCAAATTCCTCGGATTCCGGCAGCTATTTCGATATGGAGTTTCACCTAAGCTCTGAAAGCAGTGTCACCAGCATGAATCAACCAATTCATCTGATGGGTTCATAGCCTATTTAATCATTGGAGACAAAAGGAAGATGATCCTTTCCATCAACCAAATTCACCTCTTGGCGAAGAACCTGAAGCACTTACCAGTGAACCAGTCCGAAATAATATTTTCACCCTCATTTCTCGAATATCTCGTCATGATTACATAATATCTCAGATTCTAAACCTTATTCATTCGCTCGTTCCAACCGACAATCATCCCGGAATAATAGAAGAAGTCAACAAACTTCGCGCTCGAAAAATAAATTTGGAGAATATGGTGCAAAATTTACCAGCCTCAGCAACATTACCGGCACCAACAGTACCACCAACAACCCAAGTTTCAACATCACATATGTAGAGACTCATCCTAATCCATCTGGATGAAGTCTATATCGATTACAAATGATTCACAATAGTTGATTACATCGCGAGGTACTTGACCTCTATATGATACATTTTACAAACATTGCATTCGTTTTTAAAAGACAAACTTGCTTTGCATCGAAAGTTGACGGCATGCATACCATTTCATAATATATCCAACTATAATTGACTTAGTAATAATCTTAATGAACTCGACGACTCGAATGCAACGTCTTTTGAAATATGTCATGAATGACTCCAAGTAAAATCTCTAATACGAGCAAATGCACAGCGGAAGATTTCTTTCATACCTGAGAATAAATATGATTTAAAGTGTCAACCAAAAGGTTGGTGAGTTCATAGGTTTATCATAAAACAATAAAATTCATCATTTTGATAGACCACAAGATTTAAATGCTGCATGGTACAAATGAGCCCGAATCCTATACCCACCTGTAATGTACATGCTATATCTTTTAAATACAATACACCTATCTTGTGTACAAAATCATTTTTCATAAATCTTAGTAACCGTACACATATCTCTTGCACAAAAACTAATACACATAACCTGTGTATAAAATAATTCTCTCGATACATAACCTTCACATCAATTGGTGGCAATTATCATGTCCACATAATTCAATGGTGGCAATTATCATGTCCACATAATTCAATGGTGGCAATTATCATGTCCACATAATTCAATAATAATCCGCATAACTTCTGTCTGCATAATAATTCATTCGAGGAATGTTTTGTTTATGTCTATCTTGTCAAACATTGATAAAAGCATTTCATGTATTCGCAGTTCAAAATATATTTCAAAAGTATTTAATAAAGCAGTTGTAAAAACAGCGCATATATTCTCAGTCCCAAAAATGTAAAGTGTAAAAGGGAATCAAATGAACTCACGCATATAAATATTGTAAAATAGTTAATAAAGCATTTGCATGTATTCTCAGCCCAAAAATGTAAAGAGTAAAAAGGGAGCAAATGAAACTCACCGTACTGTATTTTGTAGTAAAAATACATATGACTATATTGAACAATGCAGGGTTGGCCTCGGATTCACGAACCTATATCATTTGTGTACTTATTAATATTCATAGTTGTAATCGAACAAATATAAATTTATTAGTTATATTATTTTTATATTAATAATATATATATATTTCATATATTCATTTTGTATATAAAAATATTAAATTTTGGTATGTTATATGTAATAAATATATTTTTATATATATATATATATCATTTGTAAAAAAAAATATAGTAATTATAGTAATACTAAAATTATATTAATATTGGTAAAAATGATAATAGTTATAATACTTAATATTACTAGTAAAGGTATTAATGTCAATAATTATATTAATGATAATAATAATGATATTTATAATAAAAACTGTAAAATATTAACTTTTCTGTTAATAATAGTTATGATAATGATTTGATAACATTTTTAATAATAATAATAATAATAGTAATGATTATTAGTAATAATCATAATGATGATAATATTACTTATACTAGTAGTAAAATGATAAAATTTATACTCTGAATGATAATATTAATATTAGTAATAGCATTTATAATACCAAGGTTTACAGAATATAGAAACTAACAGTTTCTATATGATGTAACACTGATAGCACGAAGAGATTAATGATTTCAGATAAGAATAGTTATGAAAATATCTTCCGAAATATGGAGGACATTTATAATGAAAGATACGATGATATCTTGGAGTTTCTAATATTGAAGGATGGTGAAGAAAATTTGTCCGCAAAAGTTTGGAGTCAGAAGCAAGGTATTCGCTAAAGATTTCATCAGAAATAGAATCATCAGGATTCTTAATGTACAAGTTTAGTCCTTGTGATTTGTTCAGAGACTCCTTCGTAGTTTGCTCAATTAGTTTTTTTCAGTTTCAAACTTTTTCTGAGCTTTGCCAACATACATTTCTTTATCATCAACTTTTGGCTGTTGAGGTCGTTTACAGTTTTTGTTGCTTCATTCAACTTTTCAAAATTCAGAGTATTAATTCGCAGACTGGGTGCTTTTCAAAATTTCAGAATGGAAGGTCATAGTTCTAAGAGATAAATGTTATATGGATATATATAACTGTTGATGTGGAAACGTTGCGAGACTCAAAATACAGATTTGCTGATTTCCGGTAATTGGTATGGCAATTCTTGTTACAAGATGCAGATGGGTACATGATGAGACTTCAATAGATAAATATAGTGATTTGTCGGAGAGATTTAAACCAAGGAGCGACGAGGTTGTTGGTACATCTGCTGGTAATATGGTGGAATATAAAAGGTTCTCTGGTAACAATAAAAGAGCATGCATATAAATCAAGGTGATAATAAGGTTGTTTCGAACGAAAAGTCGAAGTTGACTTACTGGATGATGTTATGAGAGGCGTATATGAAATAGCTTATATTTTACTAAGAAAAACTATTAAATACGATACAATTTTACACAAGATATTTATTTATTTATAGAATGGATATACTTAAACCTTGCTACAACACTTATAGGCAGTGTACCTAATCGTACAGTAGTGTAGTTTTTAGTAAGTCCGGTTCGTCCACAGGGAATCTTTTAAACAAAGCTTAACGCTATATTAGTTTTACTTTATAAAAATACAAATATATATATAAGTAATATTATTATTATAAAGGGGGGTTTTTACCGTTTAATGACCGGTTTGTCGATTTTAAAACTTAGTCGCAGTTAAAACCTAATGTAAAATATTAAATAAATAAAAAACTTAATTTAAAGCGTAAAGTAAATAACGATAATGAAATTGCGATAAATAAAAGTGCGATAAAATAAACTTGCGATAATTAAAGAGTACGATAATTAAAAGTGCAATTAATAACAATAAATAAAAATGCGATAATTAAAAGTGAAATTAAATATAAAATAAAGGAAATTAAATATGAAATAAAAGAATTATGCTTATTTAAACTTCCGTAATCATGATGTTTGACGTGTTGATTTTAGTTTTATGCCCATGGGTTAATTGTCCATTGTCCTGGATTATTTAATATGTCCGTCTGGTTTTTGTCCATAACAGTCCATCAGTCATAAATATAAAGTGCGAGTGTCCTCGTCAAATTATCCTTATACCCGAAGTTAAATATTCCAACTAATTGGGGACTTAAACTGTAACAAGGTTTTAATACTTTGTTTAATAATTACACCAGGTTATCGACTGCGTGTAACCCAAGGTTTTAATACTTTTTTATCAATTATGCCAAGTGTCCTTGTACATAATTTCACCCCTGTTTTAATAATTCCATAGACTATTAATCCATTCCCGTGTCCGATTAAATGAACGATTATTCGTACATATAAATACCCCGCCCATCGTGTCCGATCGAGTGTATATGGTTATTTATAGGGACGTTCAATTGTAAATCTTTATATTAAAATTAACAAACTATCATTTAGTTAAACAAATATAAAGCCCATTAATAGCCCATAGTCTAATTTCCACAAGTGTCGTTCTTTTGTCCAAACCCCAATTATGGTACAAAGCCCAATTACCCAATTTTAATATTTTTAGCCCAACATCATGATTACTTCGGATTAAATAAGCATAATAATAATTTAGCTACGAGACATTAATGTAAAAAGGTTGAACATAACTTACAATGATTAAAAATAGCGTAGCGTTACACGGACAGAATTTCGACTTACACCCTTACAACATTCGCTAACATACCCTTATTATTAGGATTTAAAATTAAAATTAAAATTAAAATATATATATATATATATATATATATATATATATATATATATATATATATATATATATATATATATATATATATATATATATATATATATATATATATATATATATATATATATATCGTATAATATAGATAGAGAGATTGATATATGGATATTTAAAAAGGATCAAATGCGTTGGCTTTTATAGGCAGTTTCAGAATTTGGAGCTCCGCGAGTCGCGGTATTTTTGCACTACAAACTCCGCGAGTCGCGGAGATATCGGATCCAGCTCACACCTTTTGGATCTTTATTTGCCGACGTTTTATTATATAAATATAATATATATATAATTTATATAATTAATTATATATTATATTATATTTATATACATAGTTAACTTGTAATTTTTAGTCCGTTGCGTCGAGCGTTGAGAGTTGACTCTGGTCCCGGTTCCGGATTTTCGAACGTCCTTGCGTACAATTTAATATCTTGTACTTTGCGTTTTGAATCTTGTACTCTTGTAATTCTGAGACGTTTCTTATCAATAATTGGAACCTCTTTGATTGTATTTTGTACTTTTGAGCTTTTTGGTCCTTTGCATCTTCAATTCGTCGAATCTATCTTTTGACTTCACCTTTTATTATTTAACCGAATATCACTTGTAAATAGGACAATTGCAACTAAAAGCTTGTCTTTCTTGAGGAATAATGCTATGAAATATATGTTCGTTTTTAGCATTATCAAATATTCTCACACTTGAGCGTTGCTTGTCCTCAAGCAATATAGTCTTGAAATACTAGAATCACTTCTTTATTCTTCACACTTTGTACATCAGTGATTTCTATACGGCGGTATAAACAATGGTAGTCACGATGTGGTTTACAGTCCCACATGACTATAAAAATTTAGATCCATTAAGGAAATTGGATCTTTATGAAAACATTTGATCTTTTGAAAATTAAATCTAGTTTTTACCCTAGATAAGTTTTCCAGAATAACCCTTCACCGGTGTTTGCAAATTCTTTTTGTGGGTTTGGTGGGTTTCATATTTGAAATTTTTAGCTCAAAACTTGTGGTTTTGTGTCACCCACTTGCTAACCTTGTATTGGGAAAGCAACACGTCCAGTTTACTTGCTCCATATATTACCTTTCGATAAACTACCGTCCGGTTGTAAAGGAAAGCGTTGAACAAGCAACTGTTAAGGCAATGTCCCCTGATATACTTTTAATTATGGTCTATAACGTATCGGATGCAATTACTATCCTTGGTAGGAGCAATAGTAAAGCTCACCCTTATAATTTGTCGGTCTGGCACAAGGTCCTGTCTTTGACCATGCTATGCAACCACCGTTCTTACGGTTGACACCCGATTTGGTTCAGGTGACCTAATAAATTCCAGGTGAATTCCTAGGATTTTACGTTCAATGGTAATGAACGCATTGAAAATGGGTTTTCAGAAAACAAATCGGTTTGTAATTTTGATCAAAATATTTTCTCGTTCAAGCTCGAGTTTAGATATCATCTAATTCCATGAGTTTGTAATTCTCAATCTTTAAGGTCAATCTCTAGGATTGAGTAATATCAGTCTTAAAAGCTGATTTTTGATCTTTAAGGAGATTATCCTTTCTGGGGATCTGATTCATTAGTCTTATCAAGCTAATTTGCACGGCGTCCTCCCCATTTTACAAGACAGATCCTCTCATGGTTAGGATAAGTCGGACCACTTGGCGATCCTGTTTTATGCTGAGGTCCGTGGATTTCCTGCTGATTTTAGTGATGACTTTTCTAGATTTTTCGTCAACCTACAGCTGATCTGGACGACAACTTCATGACCTAAATCAAGAAGCGCGTTTCTCTTTCGGAAGACTTTACTTCCTTTTAATGATGGAATTGATTCATCGTGTAGATCCATCTCTTCTTTTCTTTCATCGGGTAAAACAGTTAATTATCGTCCAAAACAAAAGTATTTTCAATTATTTGTACAAAAATATGTGATATATATTTTGAATAACTTGGTAAATTTTCCCACACTTGGATTTTATTTTCTTTTATTTGCCTTTTTATTGTCCTCTATTTTATTTTAAATGGATTCTAACATTTTGGTTTGTTTCTCAATTTATGTCCTTTCCAAGGTAACAATAATTTCGGTGTTAACACCTAGTTTTATCGTTCATAAATATGTATAAACATGATTTTAAATTCATTTAGTTGAAAATTTTGAAAAATTTTACTAGAATTGAGTAGTCAGTATATAAGACTAGGGCTGTTCTTTGTTATCAGAGAGCACTAGATTCTAATACAACTACTGCATTACTTGTATTTTTAATGGTAACCAAATGTTTAAATAAAAAATTTTAAAATCTGAAAGAATTTAACCCCCTTCCCACACTTAAGATCTTGCAATGCCCTCATTTGCAAGAAATCAGTAACAATTTAAATTATTGGGGGTGATTAGCGTAGAAAAATGATTAAATTTTACCAAAGTTTCCAAACATATTGTTGTTTGTGTTGAATGATAAATGGTGCAAATCATTTGTTCATTCCGTCTTGTTGTTATTTCACATATATTTTGCATCTTGTCGTCAAAATTAGTTGCTTTTGCTGAACTTAATGCCAGTCTTTGAAAATGCGTTGTTTTACCCTGTTGTGTACATAAGATAAACTGCAAACATATACATTGTAGTGACCCGAACTTTTCCATGTTTATATATATTAATTGAGATTGATATTTACATGATTAAATGTTTCCAACATGCTAAGCAATCAAACTTGTTAAGACTTGATTAATTGAAATATGTTTCATATAGACAATTGACCACCCAAGTTGACCGGTGATTCACGAACGTTAAAACTTGTAAAAACTATATGATGACATATATATGGATATATATATATAGTTAACATGATACTATGATAAGTAAATATATCATTAAGTATATTAACAATGAACTACATATGTAAAAACAAGACTACTAACTTAATGATTTTTAAACTAGACATATATGTAACGATTATCGTTGTAAAGACATTTAATGTATATATATCATATTAAGAGATATTCATACATGATAATATCATGATAATATAATAATTTAAAATCTCATTTGATATTATAAACATTGGGTTAACAACATTTAACAAGATCGTTAACCTAAAGGTTTCAAAACAACACTTACATGTAACGACTAACGATGACTTAACGACTCAGTTAAAATGTATATACATGTAGTGTTTTAATATGTATTTATATACTTTTGAAAGACTTCAATACACTTATCAAAATACTTCTACTTAACAAAAATGCTTACAATTACATCCTCGTTCAGTTTCATCAACAATTCTTCTCGTATGCACCCGTATTCGTACTCGTACAATACACAGCTTTTAGATGTATGTACTATTGGTATATACACTCCAATGATCAGCTCTTAGCAGCCCATGTGAGTCACCTAACACATGTGGGAACCATCATTTGGCAACTAGCATGAAATATCTCATAAAATTACAAAAATATGAGTAATCATTCATGACTTATTTACATGAAAACAAAATTACATATCCTTTATATCTAATCCATACACCAACGACCAAAAATACCTACAAACACTTTCATTCTTCAATTTTCTTCATCTAATTGATCTCTCTCAAGTTCTATCTTCAAGTTCTAAGTGTTCTTCATAAATTCCAAAAGTTCTAGTTTCATAAAATCAAGAATACTTTCAAGTTTGCTAGCTCACTTCCAATCTTGTAAGGTGATCATCCAACCTCAAGAAATCTTTGTTTCTTACAGTAGGTTATCATTCTAATACAAGTTAATAATCATATTCAAACTTTGGTTCAATTTCTATAACTATAACAATATTATTTCAAGTGATGATCTTACTTGAACTTGTTTTCGTGTCATGATTCTGCTTCAAGAACTTCGAGCCATCCAAGGATCCATTGAAGCTAGATCCATTTTTCTCTTTTCCAGTAGGTTTATCCAAGGAACTTAAGGTAGTAATGATGTTCATAACATCATTCGATTCATACATATAAAGCTATCTTATTCGAAGGTTTAAACTTGTAATCACTAGAACATAGTTTAGTTAATTCTAAACTTGTTCGCAAACAAAAGTTAATCCTTCTAACTTTACTTTTAAAATCAACTAAACACATGTTCTATATCTATATGATATTCTAACTTAATGATTTAAAACCTGGAAACACGAAAAACACCGTAAAACCGGATTTACGCCGTCGTAGTAACACCGCGGGCTGTTTTGGGTTAGTTAATTAAAAACTATGATAAACTTTGATTTAAAAGTTGTTATTCTGAGAAAATGATTTTTATTATGAACATGAAACTATATCCAAAAATTATGGTTAAACTCAAAGTGGAAGTATGTTTTCTAAAATGGTCATCTAGACGTCGTTCTTTCGACTGAAATGACTACCTTTACAAAAACGACTTGTAACTTATTTTTCTGACAATAAACCTATACTTTTTCTGTTTAGATTCATAAAATATAGTTCAATATGAAACCATAGCAATTTGATTCACTCAAAACGGATTTAAAATGAAGAAGTTATGGGTAAAACAAGATTGGATAATTTTTCTCATTTTAGCTACGTGAAAATTGGTAACAAATCTATTCCAACCATAACTTAATCAACTTGTATTGTATATTATGTAATCTTGAGATACCATAGACACGTATACAATGTTTCGACCTATCATGTCGACACATCTATATATATTTCGGAACAACCATAGACACTCTATATGTGAATGTTGGAGTTAGCTATACAGGGTTGAGGTTGATTCCAAAATATATATAGTTTGAGTTGTGATCAATACTGAGATACGTATACACTGGGTCGTGGATTGATTCAAGATAATATTTATCGATTTATTTCTGTACATCTAACTATGGACAACTAGTTGTAGGTTATTAACGAGGACAACTGACTTAATAAACTTAAAACATCAAAATATATTAAAAGTGTTGTAAATATATTTTGAACATACTTTGATATACATGTATATATTGTTATAGGTTCGTGAATCAACTAGTGGCCAAGTCTTACTTCCCGATGAAGTAAAAATCTGTGAAAGTGAGTTATAGTCCCACTTTTAAAATCTAATATTTTTGGGATGAGAATACATGCAGGTTTTATAAATGATTTACAAAATAGACACAAGTACGTGAAACTACATTCTATGGTTGAATTATCAAAATCGAATATGCCCCTTATTATTAAGTCTGGTAATCTAAGAATTAGGGAACAGACACCCTAATTGACGCGAATCCTAAAGATAGATCTATTGGGCCTAACAAACCCCATCCAAAGTACCGGATGCTTTAGTACTTCGAAATTTATATCATATCCGAAGGGTGTCCCGGAATGATGGGGATATTCTTATATATGCATCTTGTTAATGTCGGTTACCAGGTGTTCACCATATGAATGATTTTTATCTCTATGTATGGGATGTGTATTGAAATATGAAATCTTGTGGTCTATTGTTACGATTTGATATATATAGGTTAAACCTATAACTCACCAACATTTTTGTTGACGTTTAAAGCATGTTTATTCTCAGGTGAATACTAAGAGCTTCCGCTGTTTCATACTAAAATAAGGACAAGATTTGGAGTCCATGTTTGTATGATATTGTGTAAAAACTGCATTCAAGAAACTGATTTCGATGTAACATATTTGTATTGTAAACTATTATGTAATGGTCGTGTGTAAACAGGATATTTTAGATTATCATTATTTGATAATCTACGTAAAGCTTTTTAAACCTTTATTTATGAAATAAAGGTTATGGTTTGTTTTAAAATGAATGCAGTCTTTGAAAAACGTCTCATATAGAGGTCAAAACCTCGCAACGAAATCAATTAATATGGAACGTTTTTAATCAATAAGAACGGGACATTTCAGTTGGTATCCGAGCGTTGGTCTTAGAGAACCAGAATTTTGCATTAATGTGTCTTATCGAGTTTGTTAGGATGCATTAGTGAGTCTGGACTTCGACCGTGTTTACTTGAAAAATGATTGCTTAACAAATTTTGTTGGAAACTATATAGTTTTAACATGTGAATATTATGTGATATATTAATCTCTTAACGCGTTTGATATTATGTGATAGATGTCTACCTCTAGAACAAGTCCCATTGACTCACCTAATAATAATGAAGAGTTAAATGTAAATTGGAATGATTCGTGGACTGATTCACAAGTTCCCGAAGAGGAACCGGAAGAAGAGTCGGAACCGGAAGAAGAATCGGAACCGGAAGAAGAATCGGAACCGGATGAAGAAATAGAACCGGTGGGGGAAATAATAAAACGGTTAAGTAAAAGAAAATCCTCAACCAACCGACCAAGGTTAATTATGGTCAATGGTGTTTCCGCCAAGGAAGCAAAATATTGGGAGGATTACCAATTCTCCGATGAATCGGATTCCGACGAGAATTCCGATGATGTTATAGAAATTACCCCAACTGAATTTAAAAAGGCAAAAGAAAATAATAAGGGAAAGGGCATAAAAATAGAGAAATCTAATTCCAACCCCGATGAACTTTATATGTATCGTCAACCCCCGAAGTCCTTAAGTTGTAACAATGACCCGGGAACCTCTAAACCACCAGGTTTTTCTAAACCAATGTGGATTACGACGGCTCGTATTAGGGGAACATCATATATCCCTAGAAACTTGGCAAAACGAACCAAAACCGAAGAAGAAGAAACAAGCGAGTCGGAATAAGATAGTTGTATTCGTGTGGTGTAATATATGTAATATAGTGTGCTTATGCTTTATGATATATGTAAAAATTGCTTGTATTAATAAGTATTTTTTTTATTAATCTAACTCTTGTCTATTTTACAGTATAAAAACACAAAATGGATAGACAACCCAATATTTTAAGAGACCTACCCGGAGACATGATTGATGAAATCTTGTCTAGAGTCGGTCAGAATTCTTCGGTACAACTATTTAAGGCGAGATCAGTTTGTAAGACATTCGAAGAACGTTCCAAGAATGCCTTGGTTTATAAAAGGCTTTCGTTCGAAAGATGGGGGATATCACATTGGGAAATCCATAAGTTACGATGTGTTTACTTTGACGCATATATTGCGGGGAACCCAAATGCTATTTTACGCAATGGGTTAAGAAATTATTTTGACTCAATATATCCGAATATTGGACTTCGTGATTTAGAAAAAGCGGCTAACATGCAACATAAAGAAGCATGTTATGCTTACGGATTAGTAATGTTCGCTTCTCACCAAAGTGAGAACAAGAACATCGGGCTACAACTATTAAACAAAACGTTCCCACAAGTGACGGAGTCGGTAATTGGGGTAAGAAATGAGGTTTTTAGATTGTTACGGGACTGTTGGACATTACGTAACCCTCGCCCCTTTGACGACGTTACAACACGCTGTCTTATCAACGGCCATAACGGTTATGTTCCACAAGACCAAGGATGGGAAGTAATCCTAGTAAAACCAGAATGCATGACTTGTTTCTGGACGTATGAATTACGTGTCTTTATTGCCTTTGCTGAACGACTTGTGTACTAGCTAGAATTATCTTCACAACCATCTTGTATCAAATTTATTGTGTGCTATATTTTATGCTATATGTAAAATAAGCGGTATTGTAAGTTTGTAAAATATTGTGTAAAAGTTTGAACGCGAAATATTATTATAATCAGTTTTTCATATAGAATTGTAGTAGTTGAATTGTATATTTGCTACTAAGTATGAACTTAACGGGTAGGTACTACCCGAATTTAAACTTATAAAACGCTAATATGAAGAAAAAGCTTTTATAAATGAGTTCATATTATGCTACGAAATACTATTAACTACTCTTAATATTCTGTATGATTAACTTGTTCCATTTGACTATTTTGAAGGAAATGGCACCGACTACTCGACACACCGTGAATATGAATGAAGAGGAATTCCGTACTTTTCTAGCTTCAAACATAGCCGCAGTACAGGCTGCGCTACATACCAACAATAACCTTGGATCTAGCAGTACAGGAAATCGTGTAGGATGCACCTACAAAGAATTTACTGCCTGCAAACCTTTGGAATTTGATGGAACCGAAGGACCGATCGGATTGAAATGGTGGACCGAGAAGGTTGAATCGGTGTTTGCCATAAGTAAGTGTACTGAAGAGGACAAAGTGAAGTACGTTACGCATACCTTCACAGGTTCTGCGTTAACATGGTGGAATACCTATCTAGAGCAAGTGGGACAAGACGATGCGTACGCACTACCGTGGTCAGCATTCAAGCACTTGATGAACGAAAAGTACCGTCCCAGAACCGAGGTCAATAAGCTCAAGACAGAACTTAGAGGGTTACGAACCCAAGGATTTGATATTACCACGTACGAAAGACGATTCACAGAATTGTGCCTATTGTGTCCGGGAGCATTCGAAGATGAGGAAGAGAAGATCGACGCGTTTGTGAAAGGATTACCGGAAAGAATCCAAGAAGATATAAGTTCACACGAGCCCGCCTCCATACAACAGGCATGTAGAATGGCTCACAAACTAGTGAACCAAATTGAAGAAAGAATTAAAGAACAGACTGCTGAAGAGGCCAATGTGAAGCAAGTCAAAAGAAAGTGGGAGGAAAACGGTGATAAGAATCACCAATACAACAACAACAGCAATTACAACAATAATCGCAACAATTATCCCAACAATCGCAACATCAATCGCAACTACAACAAACGGCCCAACAACAACAACAACAACAACAACAGCAACTACAACAATCATCCCAACAACAATAATAACCGCAATAACAACAACAATCAGAAGCAGCTATGCCAAAGGTGTGAAAAGTATCACTCGGGGTTCTGCACCAAATTTTGCAACAAGTGTAAAAGAAATGGTTATAGCGCGGCGAAGTGTGAGGTCTATGGACCAGGGTTTAATAGAACGAAAGGAACAAATGGTGTCGGAATGAGTAATGGCGGAGCAAGTAGTGTCGGAGCAAGTTATGCCAATGTAGTTTGTTATAAATGTGGAAAACCGGGCCACATTATTAGAAATTGCCCGAACCAGGAGAACACGAATGGACAAGGCCGCGGAAGAGTTTTCAATATTAATGCGGCAGAGGCACAAGAAGACCCGGAGCTTGTTACGGGTACGTTTCTTATTGACAATAAATCTGCTTACGTTTTATTTGATTCGGGTGCGGATAGAAGCTATATGAGTAGAGATTTTTGTGCTAAATTAAGTTGTCCATTGACGCCTTTGGATAGTAAATTTTTACTCGAATTAGCAAATGGTAAATTAATTTCAGTAGATAATATAAGTCGGAATCGAGAAATTAAACTGGTTAGCGAAACATTTAAGATTGATTTGATACTAGTAGAGTTAGGGAGTTTTGATGTGATAATCGGTATGGACTGGTTGAAAGAAGTGAAAGCAGAGATCGTTTGTTACAAAAATGCAATTCGCATTATACGAGAAAAAGGAAAACCCTTAATGGTGAACGGAGAAAAGGGCAACACGAAGCTACATCTTATTAGTAATTTGAAGGCACAAAAACTAATAAGAAAAGGTTGCTATGCTGTTCTAGCACACGTCGAGAAAGTACAAACTGAAGAAAAGAGCATCAATGATGTTCCCATTGCAAAAGAATTTCCCGATGTATTTCCGAAAGAATTACCGGGATTACCCCCACATCGACCCGTTGAATTTCAAATAGATCTTGTACCAGGAGCTGCACCAATAGCTCGTGCTCCTTACAGACTCGCACCCAGCGAGATGAAAGAACTTCAAAGCCAATTACAAGAACTTTTAGAGCGTGGTTTCATTTGACCAAGCACATCACCGTGGGGAGCTCCTGTTTTGTTTGTCAAGAAGAAAGATGGTACATTCAGGTTGTGTATCGACTACCGAGAGTTGAACAAACTTACCATCAAGAACCGCTACCCACTACCGAGAATCGATGACTTATTTGATCAACTACAAGGCTCGTCTGTTTATTCAAAGATTGACTTACGTTCCGGGTATCATCAAATGCGGGTGAAAGAAGATGATATTCCAAAGACTGCTTTCAGAACACGTTACGGTCATTACGAGTTTATGGTCATGCCATTTGGTTTAACTAATGCACCAGCTGTGTTCATGGACCTTATGAACCGAGTGTGTGGACCATACCTTGACAAGTTTGTCATTGTTTTCATTGATGACATACTTATTTACTCAAAGAATGACCAAGAACACGGTGAACATTTGAGAAAGGTGTTAGAAGTATTGAGAAAGGAAGAATTGTACGCTAAGTTTTCAAAGTGTGCATTTTGGTTGGAAGAAGTTCAATTCCTCGGTCACATAGTGAACAAAAAAGGTATTAAGGTGGATCTGGCAAAGATAGAAACTGTTGAAAAGTGGGAAACCCCAAAAACTCCGAAACACATACGCCAGTTTTTAGGACTAGCTGGTTACTACAGAAGGTTCATCTAAGACTTTTCCAGAATAGCAAAACCCTTGACTGCATTAACGCATAAAGGGAAGAAATTTGAATGGAATGATGAACAAGAGAAAGCGTTTCAGTTATTGAAGAAAAAGCTAACTACGGCACCTATATTGTCATTGCCTGAAGGGAATGATGATTTTGTGATTTATTGTGACGCATCAAAGCAAGGTCTCGGTTGTGTATTAATGCAACGAACGAAGGTGATTGCTTATGCGTCTAGACAATTGAAGATTCACGAACAAAATTATACGACGCATGATTTGGAATTAGGAGCGGTTGTTTTTGCATTAAAGACTTGGAGGCACTACTTATATGGGGTCAAAAGTATTATATATACCGACCACAAAAGTCTTCAACACATATTTAATCAGAAACAACTGAATATGAGGCAGTGTAGGTGGATTGAATTATTGAATGATTACGACTTTGAGATTCGTTACCACCCGGGGAAGGCAAATGTAGTAGTCGATGCCTTGAGCAGGAAGGACAGAGAACCCATTCGAGTAAAATCTATGAATATAATGATTCATAATAACCTTACTACTCAAATAAAGGAGGCGCAACAAGGAGTTTTAAAAGAGGGAAATTTAAAGGATGAAATACCCAAAGGATCGGAGAAGCATCTTAATATTCGGGAAGACGGAACCCGGTATAGGGCTGAAAGGATTTGGGTACCAAAATTTGGAGATATGAGAGAAATGGTACTTAGAGAAGCTCATAAAACCAGATACTCAATACATCCTGGAACGGGGAAGATGTACAAGGATCTCAAGAAACATTTTTGGTGGCCGGGTATGAAAGCCGATGTTGCTAAATACGTAGGAGAATGTTTGACGTGTTCTAAGGTCAAAGCTGAGCATCAGAAACCATCAGGTCTACTTCAACAACCCAAAATCCCGGAATGGAAATGGGAAAACATTACCATGGATTTCATCACTAAATTGCCAAGGACTGCAAGTGGTTTTGATACTATTTGGGTAATAGTTGATCGTCTCACCAAATCAGTACACTTCCTGCCAATAAGAGAAGATGACAAGATGGAGAAGTTAGCACGACTGTATTTGAAGGAAGTCATCTCCAGACATGGAATACCAATCTCTATTATCTCTGATAGGGATGGCAGATTTATTTCAAGATTCTGGCAGACATTACAGCAAGCATTAGGAACTCGTCTAGACATGAGTACTGCCTATCATCCACAAACTGATGGGCAGAGCGAAAGGACGATACAAACGCTTGAAGACATGCTACGAGCATGTGTTATTGATTTCGGAAACAGTTGGGATCGACATCTACCGTTAGCAGAATTTTCCTACAACAACAGCTACCATTCAAGCATTGAGATGGCGCCGTTTGAAGCACTTTATGGTAGAAAGTGCAGGTCTCTGATTTGTTGGAGTGAAGTGGGGGATAGACAGATTACGGGTCCGGAGATTATACAAGAAACTACCGAGAAGATCATCCAAATTCAACAACGGTTGAAAACCGCCCAAAGTCGACAAAAGAGCTACGCTGACATTAAAAGAAAAGATATAGAATTTGAAATTGGAGAGATGGTCATGCTTAAAGTTGCACCTTGGAAAGGCGTTGTTCGATTTGGTAAACGAGGGAAATTAAATCCAAGGTATATTGGACCATTCAAGATTATTGATCGTGTCGGACCAGTAGCTTACCGACTTGAGTTACCTCAACAACTCGCGGCTGTACATAACACTTTCCACGTCTCGAATTTGAAGAAATGTTTTGCTAAAGAAGATCTCACTATTCCATTAGATGAAATCCAAATCAACGAAAAACTTCAATTCATCGAAGAACCCGTCGAAATAATGGATCGTGAGGTTAAAAGACTTAAGCAAAACAAGATACCAATTGTTAAGGTTCGATGGAATGCTCGTAGAGGACCCAAGTTCACCTGGGAGCGTGAAGATCAGATGAAGAAGAAATACCCGCATCTATTTCCAGAAGATTCGTCAACACCTTCAACAGCTTAAAATTTCGGGACGAAATTTATTTAACGGGTAGTTACTGTAGTGACCCGAACTTTTCCATGTTTATATATATTAATTGAGATTGATATTTACATGATTAAATGTTTCCAACATGTTAAGCAATCAAACTTGTTAAGACTTGATTAATTGAAATATGTTTCATATAGACAATTGACCACCCAAGTTGACCGGTGATTCACGAACGTTAAAACTTGTAAAAACTATATGATGACATATATATGGATATATATATATAGTTAACATGATACTATGATAAGTAAATATATCATTAAGTATATTAACAATGAACTACATATGTAAAAACAAGACTACTAACTTAATGATTTTTAAACGAGACATATATGTAACGATTATCGTTGTAAAGACATTTAATGTATATATATCATATTAAGAGATATTCATACATGATAATATCATGATAATATAATAATTTAAAATCTCATTTGATATTATAAACATTGGGTTAACAACATTTAACAAGATCGTTAACCTAAAGGTTTCAAAACAACACTTACATGTAACGACTAACGATGACTTAACGACTCAGTTAAAATGTATATACATGTAGTGTTTTAATATGTATTTATACACTTTTGAAAGACTTCAATACACTTATCAAAATACTTCTACTTAACAAAAATGCTTACAATTACATCCTCGTTCAGTTTCATCAACAATTCTTCTCGTATGCACCCGTATTCGTACTCGTACAATACACAGCTTTTAGATGTATGTACTATTGGTATATACACTCCAATGATCAGCTCTTAGCAGCCCATGTGAGTCACCTAACACTTGTGGGAACCATCATTTGGCAATTAGCATGAAATATCTCATAAAATTACAAAAATATGAGTAATCATTCATGACTTATTTACATGAAAACAAAATTACATATCCTTTATATCTAATCCATACACCAACGACCAAAAACACCTACAAACACTTTCATTCTTCAATTTTCTTCATCTAATTGATCTCTCTCAAGTTCCATCTTCAAGTTCTAAGTGTTCTTCATAAATTCCAAAAGTTCTAGTTTCATAAAATCAAGAATACTTTCAAGTTTGCTAGCTCACTTCCAATCTTGTAAGGTGATCATCCAACCTCAAGAAATCTTTGTTTCTTACAGTAGGTTATCAATCTAATACAAGGTAATAATCATATTCAAACTTTGGTTTAATTTCTATAACTATAACTATAACAATCTTATTTCAAGTGATGATCTTACTTGAACTTGTTTTCGTGTCATGATTCTGCTTCAAGAACTTCGAGCCATCCAAGGATCCATTGAAGCTAGATCCATTTTTCTCTTTTCCAGTAGGTTTATCCAAGGAACTTAAGGTAGTAATGATGTTCATAACATCATTCGATTCATACATATAAAGCTATCTTATTCGAAGGTTTAAACTTGTAATCACTAGAACATAGTTTAGTTAATTCTAAACTTGTTCGCAAACAAAAGTTAATCCTTCTAACTTGACTTTTAAAATCAACTAAACACATGTTATATATCTATATGATATGCTAACTTAATGATTTAAAACCTGGAAACACGAAAAATACCGTAAAACCGGATTTACGCCGTCGTAGTAACACCGCGGGCTGTTTTGGGTTAGTTAATTAAAAACTATGATAAACTTTGATTTAAAAGTTGTTATTCTGAGAAAATGATTTTTATTATGAACATGAAACTATATCCAAAAATTATGGTTAAACTCAAAGTGGAAGTATGTTTTCTAAAATGGTCATCTAGACGTCGTTCTTTCGACTGAAATGACTACCTTTACAAAAACGACTTGTAACTTATTTTTCCGACTATAAACCTATACTTTTTCTGTTTATATTCATAAAATAGAGTTCAATATGAAACCATAGCAATTTGATTCACTCAAAACGGATTTAAAATGAAGAAGTTATGGGTAAAACAAGATTGGATAATTTTTCTCATTTTAGCTACGTGAAAATTGGTAACAAATCTATTCCAACCATAACTTAATCAACTTGTATTGTATATTATGTAATCTTGAGATACCATAGACACGTATACAATGTTTCAACCTATCATGTCGACACATCTATATATATTTCGGAACAACCATAGACACTCTATATGTGAATGTTGGAGTTAGCTATACAGGGTTGAGGTTGATTCCAAAATATATATAGTTTGAGTTGTGATCAATACTGAGATACGTATACACTGGGTCGTGGATTGATTCAAGATAATATTTATCGATTTATTTCTGTACATCTAACTGTGGACAACTAGTTGTAGGTTATTAACGAGGACTGCTGACTTAATAAACTTAAAACATCAAAATATATTAAAAGTGTTGTAAATATATTTTGAACATACTTTGATATATATGTATATATTGTTATAGGTTCGTGAATCAACCAGTGGCCAAGTCTTACTTCCCGACGAAGTAAAAATCTTTGAAAGTGAGTTATAGTCCCACTTTTAAAATCTAATATTTTTGGGATGAGAATACATGCAGGTTTTATAAATGATTTACAAAATAGACACAAGTATGTGAAACTACATTCTATGGTTGAATTATCAAAATCGAATATGCCCCTTATTATTAAGTCTGGTAATCTAAGAATTAGGGAACATACACCCTAATTGACGCGAATCCTAAAGATAGATCTATTGGGCCTAACAAACCCCATCCAAAGTACCGGATGCTTTAGTACTTCGAAATTTATATCATATCCGAAGGGTGTCCCGGAATGATGGGGATATTCTTATATATGCATCTTGTTAATGTCGGTTACCAGGTGTTCACTATATGAATGATTTTTATCTCTATGTATGGGATGTGTATTGAAATATGAAATCTTGTGGTCTATTGTTACGATTTGATATATATAGGTTAAACCTATAACTCACCAACATTTTTGTTGACGTTTAAAGCATGTTTATTCTCAGGTGAATACTAAGAGCTTCCGCTGTTGCATACTAAAATAAGGACAAGATTTGGAGTCCATGTTTGTATGATATTGTGTAAAAACTGCATTCAAGAAACTGATTTCGATGTAACATATTTGTATTGTAAACCATTATGTAATGGTCGTGTGTAAACAGGATATTTTAGATTATCATTATTTGATAATCTACGTAAAGCTTTTTAAACCTTTATTTATGAAATAAAGGTTATGGTTTGTTTTAAAATGAATGCTGTCATAACCCGTCCTTAACCATAAGAACGAGTTAGATAACGTATGATTTCATTGCGAGGTATTGACCTCTATATGCGACATTTTTAAAAGAACAACTGCATTTATTTTACATTACAAGCCATAACTCTTATTTTAATACAAGCTTTAGATAATAAAAAGATGATTATCGTTTAGCGATAATCTTAGACTTACAAACTTTACATGTGATGATAACAATACGATTTCTAGCATATTTTACATTACAAATCCTCCGGTATGCAGTTTTATTTTTGACACAAATATGCATACTCAAGATCTTGTTTAAATTCAACATGTTGCAGCGGAAGCTTCTAATTATCACCTGAGAATGAACATGCTTAAAACGTCAACATAAAGTTGGTGAGATATAGGTTTAATGCCGGCAATAATATATATATATATATAGACCACAAGATTTCATATATAAACATTTTAATAAAAATATTCTAAGTGGTTGAGCACTTGGTAACCATACTTAACATTTAATCACGTCGCATATTCCCTTTATTATGAAATCTTACTACACCGTACCAAGTGTAGTCACGAAACGAAGTACTGTGCAACCGTTGAATACTGGTCGTCCAGTCCGGTTGGGGTTGTCAGGCCCGATAGATCTATCAACAGGATTCGCGTTTACAATACCGCTGTAAATAATAGTTACCAAGCTACAGGGAAGTATGCCAGTGGTACAACTCAACGTAGAATATATTTTTCAGTTACTTGTGTCCATATCGTAAAACATAAAATACATGTATTCTCATCCCGAAATATTTAGAGTTTAAAAGTGGGACTATATACTCACTTTTGCCTTGAAGATATATATATTTTGACTTGGTCTCCGGTTGATATCACGAACCTATCCATATATAATTTATCAATATATTTTCATTTTAAACAATCGTCACATATATATACTTATAATACTTTTAATGTCTTCTTAGTCCGTAGTTAGCAATTCAATTTTTAATGGTTCATATTTAGGTGTTTAATAAATAAATAAAACCCCCATCGAAATAAATAAAACCCCCATCGTATTCGTATTGGTCGGGATTAATCTTGACCCACGGTACCGTGTTGTCAAATGACGTGTTGCGTACATAAAGTACCGGTGTTGTCAAATGACGTGTTGCGTACGTACATGAGGTCTTATGATTAATCTTCTCGTGTTGGTTACGGGTGATCCTGAAATATATAAAATTAAATTATGAGTACATATATATAAAATATCATGTTATTTTAGAAAGATGTGATTTATTTAATTTTTCTCCAATTATTTTCGTGGCTAAACTAGTTTTGGATATCCGATCTTGTTTTGGTCATAGTTTCTTCGTTACAACTCCGTTTTCGTTGGTTCAACTTGCCACTTCCTTGGATCGAGTTCTTCTTTAAGACTATGAACTGTAAATACCTTAGTTTGTATTCGAAATCACAGGTCATAGGTCAAACTTTGGTGAAACTTATGAAGTTAATCATTTTCCCTTATGTAAACAACATTAAATGATTATTTTTCTAAAAATACTTATACTTTGAGTTAAATCATGAAAGTTTTATGTGTTATAATATTCATAGTAAATATCATTTTTCCAGAAAATAAACCTCCAATTCAAGGTTCAAAATAGTTTTTAATTATCCAACCCAAAATCGCCCCCGATTGCACTCCGACGTCGTAAAAACAGTTTTTATGGTGTTCTTTGAAAAACCAAGTTATACCTTGTTAAATTAGCATATATTTATGATATATTACATGTCTTGAAGTATTTTAAAAGTTAAGTTAGAAGGATCTATTTAGTTTGCAAACAAGTTTGAAAACATTCGTTCATGTTGTTAAAATTTTATACCATAAAATAAGATAGCTATATATATATGAATCGAATAAGGTTATGAATAAAGTTACTACCTCAAGTTACTTGGACAAGATTGCTGTAAAATAGGAGTAAAAACCTAGAACCAAAAGAGTGATGGAGTTGAATGAAAGATTGGAAGTAAACTTGTGTTCTTGGAAGGATTCTTGAAGTGTTTTTGTAAGAGTTTTCTTATGATGATTAAGGCTTGTTTCTATGGCTAGATCTTCATGGTTTCTTGCTGAATTGATGAGGGTTTCTTATGGCTTTCAAGTAGGTGTGTTAGAGAGTAATTTGGAAGTGATAATGGTGAACTAGAATTGATATGGGGAAGGCCATATAAAACGTGAATGGGGGGGGACATGGACAAGTTTTCCTTTTGTTATTTTGTATGACTTTCAATGCTAGCATCCAATTTCTAATTACCTTATACATAAGGCATGAACAAGGGTTGGTTGGTGGTGATTTGATGTGTATATACCAATAGTAAATACGTATAGAAGCTAGGTATGATACGAGTACATATACTCTAGATATACGTATAGAAATCTTGTGAAAATGGAACGAGGATTCAAATATAGCTATCTTTTGTGAATACACTTATATTGTTTTATGTATTTAAGTCCTTAAAAGTGATTAAATACATTACTTATACGATATATGTATAAACATTATAGGTCATAAGTATATATGTCAAATAACGTTACATATGGTTATCGTTTTGAAAACTTAAGTTAGTAGTTTCAAAATATACTTATAACTTATTGTTATTAATACAAAATGAGGTATTTCAACATTCTTAGATCATGTTAAATATGTATATATACATATATATACACAAACGTATAATTATCATATGTTATATAGTTCGTGATATCATCGGTCAACTAGACGGTCAAACGTTGTGTAAAACTCTTTTCAAAACATAATTCTCAACAATTTGGATTGCTTATCATGTTGGTAAGGTTTAATTTATGTAAATATTAATCTTATAAGTATAAATTGATTGAAAAAGTCCGGGTCATTACAGTACCTACCCGTTAAATAAATTTCGTCCCGAAATTTTAAAATCGTACCTATTTTGCGTCACCGGGAAACAAATGCGGGTATTTTTGTTTCATTTGATCCTCTCGCTCCCAAGTAAACTCGGGACCTCTTCGTGCATTCCAACGAACTTTAACGATCGGTATGTTGCTCTGCTTGAGCCGTTTAACTTCACAGTCCATGATCTCGATTGGTTCTTCTATGAATTGTAGTTTCTCGTCAACTTGAATTTCTTTAAGAGGAATGGTGAGGTCTTCCTTTGCAAGACACTTTTTAAGGTTCGAGACGTGAAATGTATTATGTACTCCGGCGAGTTGTTGCGGTAACTCGAGTCGATAAGCTACCGGTCCGATGCGTTCGATAATTTTGAACGGGCCTACATACCTTGGGTTTAGTTTACCCCTTTTTCCAAAACGTATTACACCTTTCCAAGGTGACACCTTTAGCATAACCATGTCCCCGATCTGAAACTCTAATGGTTTCCTTCGGACATCGGCGTAGCTCTTTTGGCGACTACGGGCTGTTTTCAATCTCTCCTTGATTTGTACTATCTTCTCAGTCGTTTCGTGTATGATCTCGGGACCAGTTAATTGTCGATCTCCTACTTCATTCCAACAAATAGGAGATCTACACTTCCTTCCGTATAATGCTTCGAATGGCGCAGCTTTGATGCTCGCATGATAATTATTATTATACGAGAATTCTGCTAATGGTAGATATTTATCCCATCCATTTCCAAAATCGATCACACATGCCCTGAGCATGTCTTCAAGAGTCTGAATTGTTCTTTCACTCTGCCCGTCAGTTTGCGGATGATATGCGGTACTCATATCCAAACGAGTTCCTAGTGCCTCCTGTAGTGATTGCCAGAACTTTGAGGTAAATCTACTATCACGATCAGATATAATGGAAATAGGTATTCCATGCCTTGAAACTATTTCCTTTATATATAATCGTAATAATTTCTCCATTCTATCTGTTTCCTTTATAGGCAAGAAATGTGCAGATTTGGTAAGACGATCAACAATTACCCAAATGGTGTCGTATCCCCAGGCAGTCTTTGGTAACTTCGTGATGAAATCCATGGTAATACCGTCCCATTTCCATTCTGGAATTTCTGGTTGTTGAAGTAACCCTGACGGCTTCTGGTGTTCTGCTTTGACTTTGGAACAAGTTAAACATTCCCCAACATATGTTGCAACGTCTGTCTTTAAATTAGGCCACCAATAATGCGTCTTAAGATCTTGATACATCTTTCCAACTCCAGGATGTATCGAGTATCTTGTCTTATGTGCCTCATTAAATATCAACTTCCTTAATCCACCCAACTTTGGTACCCAAATACGGTTTGCAAAATATCGAGTTCCATCTTCCCGCATAACGAGTTGCTTCTCATACTTCTTCATTATTTCATTTCCTATATTTTCTTTAGTAAGTGCTTCTCGTTGAGCCTCTTTGATTTGTGAGTTGAGATTCATGCGAATTTTTATGTTCATCGCTCGAACTCGAATTGGTTCTCGTTCCTTTCTGCTTAAAGCATCGGCCACCACGTTCGCCTTCCCGGGATGATAACGAATTTCACAATCATAGTCGTTTATCAGCTCGACCCACCTACGTTGCCTCATGTTCAACTGTTTCTGATCAAAAATATGTTGAAGACTTTTATGATCAGTAAACACAGTGCATCTAACCCCATATAAGTAGTGTCTCCATATCTTCAACGCAAACACGACTGCTCCCAATTCTAGATCATGCGTCGTATAATTCCGCTCGTGAATCTTCAATTGTCGGGATGCGTATGCAATAACTTTCTTTCGTTGCATAAGAACACAACCAAAAACTTGTCGCGAAGCGTCACAATATATTTCAAAATCATCGTTCCCTTCAGGTAACGATAAAATAGGTGCCGTGGTCAACTTCTTCTTGAGTAATTGAAATGCACTCTCCTGCTCAAAGGTCCATTCGTACTTCTTCCCTTTTTGTGTTAACGATGTCAATGGTTTAGCTATTCGGGAAAAATCTTGAATAAACCTTCTATAATAACCGGCTAAACCTAAAAATTGGCGTATCTGCGTTAGTGTCTTAGGAGTCTCCCATTTTTCAATGGCCTCAATTTTAGCTGGATCAACCTGAATTCCTTTGCTACTAACAACGTGACCAAGAAATTGCACTTCTTTCAACCAGAAAGCACACTTAGAAAATTTAGCGTATAGCTGTTCTTTTCTCAACAACTCTAATATTAACCTTAAATGCTGCTCATGCTCTTGCTCACTCTTGGAATAGATAAGAATGTCATCAATGAAAACAATAACAAACTTATCTAAATATGGACTACAAACTCGATTCATGAGGTCCATGAATACAGCTGGCTCATTCGTCAATCCAAACGGCATGACCAAAAATTCGTAATGACCGTAACGTGTCCGAAAAGCAGTTTTCGGTATATCTTCTTCTTTGACGCGTAATTGATGATAGCCCGATCTTAGGTCAAATTTCGAGTACACACATGATCCTTGCAGTTGATCAAATAAGTCGTCAATTCTCGGTAATGGATACCGATTCTTGATAGTTAACTTATTTAATTCACGATAATCTATACACATCCTAAAAGATCCATCTTTCATTTTAACAAATAGAATCGGAGCTCCCCACGGTGAAGTACTTGGTCGTATGAATCCACGATCCAGTAATTCTTTTAACTGACTCTGAACTTCTTTTAACTCGGACGGTGCAAGTCTATATGGAGCACGGGCAACTGGTGCAGCTCCTGGTACTAAATCTATTTGAAATTCTACAGATCTAAATGGAGGTAATCCCGGCAACTCTTCCGGAAAAACTTCAGGAAAATCTCTTGCCACAGGCACGTCGTTGATGCACTTCTCTTTTTCTTTCTTTTTGACTTTACTAACATGTGCTAGAATAGCATAACATCCCTTTTCTAAACACTTCTTGGCTTTCAAATAGCTAATGAGTTTTAGCTTTGAGTTACCCTTCTCTCCATAAATCATCACCGGCATTTTATCCTTACAAGGAATGCGAATTGCCTTCTTGGCACACACAACTTCAGCTCCTACTTTGGACATCCAGTCCATGCCGACTATTACATCAAAACTTCCTAATTCTACGGGTATCAAATCAATCTTAAATGTTTCTCCGACTAAATTTATTTTACAATCACGGTAAATTTTATCGGCTTTAATTAGTTTACCATTAGCTAACTCAATCATGTACTTAGCATCTAGAGGTAATGATGAACAATTCAATTTAGCGTGAAAGTCTCTACACACGTAACTTCTATCAGCACCAGTATCAAATATAATAGATGCGGATAAGTTATTAATGGTAAACGTACCCGTAACAAGCTCCGGGTCTTCACACGCCTCTCTAGCATTAATAACAAATGCTCTTCCACGTGCAGATCCATTATTCTTCTCTGGATTCGGGCACTGGCTCTTATAGTGACCTTGTTTTCCACACCCATAACAAGTAATGGTAGCCAAAGCAGTTCTATTTGCATTGGTGGCAGGAGTCTTGGTACCATTTGTATTTGTAACGAGAGCCCTACAATCTTCAGCAAGATGACCCTTTCGATTACATTTGTTGCATAACACATTACATTAGCCAGAGTGATGTTTGTGGCATCGGTTACATAAAGGATTTTGTCCTTTGTAACCAAAGCTTAAACCACTACCCGCACCTTGTGTGATTTCTTGTTTCTTAAAAGATTGTTGTTGGTTACCTCGATCATAATTTCCATTCCACTTTCTTTTGTTACCTGATACCTTCACATCAGTATTGGATACTTTCTTATCCATGATGACCTGATCCATTAGCTCGTTTGCCATGGTTATAGCTTCATGAATTATCTTAGGTTTCGATGCTGTAACATTTGCCTTAACCTTTTTGGGCAAACCATCTTTGTACATTTCAATCTTCCGTTCTTCGGTTGGAACCAATTCAGGACATAGCAAAACTAATTCCATGAATCGCTGATTGTAGTTGGTGATTTCAGTACCAATAACCTTCAGACTTCGTAATTCATCTTCCAACTTCCTAACCTCGTTCCTTGGACAATATTCGTTGATTAACATTGTTTTGAATTCTTCCCATGGAGTATCATAAGCTACATCTCCTCCTACAGCCTTCACAAAATTTTTCCACCACGTGAGTGCACTATCTTGTAAAGTGCACGATGCATACTTGGTCATGTCCTTTTCAACACAACCACTGATTTTAAACACAGTCTCCATCTTTTCTATCCATCGGGTTAAACTGATCGGTCCTTCTGTTCCACTGAATGATGAGGGCTTGCAAGCTTGAAAAGTTTTGTAGGTGCATCCTACACGAGGATTTGGGTTAACTGCAGCAGCTCTTGCAGCCTCGACCCATAACATTCTGTCGTTCACTCGCTGGTTGATGAATTCCTCGACTTCTTGTTCCGTCATTCGATTCAATCGCGCCATATTCTTCTATAAGAATGAAAAGAAAATAATTATTCACATGGAATATTATAGATGTAGTGTATATTTACAGTACATTATAGCTTATTAATAATATGAACCAGGTATTATTATAAAAGCCTTTTCTTCTTATTAGCGTTTTATAATTATATCTAGGGTAGTACCTACCCGTTAATGTCCATACTTAATAGCTTAGCACGAAAATCAATTACTACCACCCAAATAATACTTAACCATGGAAAATTATTGCATTTCACACTTCACTATTTTACATATGCTTATCTTACATCGAACATTAAGCAAACCACACTAATAATATTATACAAAACATTATATGATCCCATGGTTTAATACGGCAGCGCATCGTTTGGTCTATTTTCTAGGATGTTTAGGTTCAAAGAATGGCCTAACGCTTATCTTAGCTGTCTGCCTATATTTTGGCTGTGGGGCTGAAGAACTAGATGCCGGGATAGAACGAATAGGAATAGCGGGAATAGGGGTGGTAGTGTCTAGTGGAGTTGGTGCCACATCATCCTTACTAAACTCAGGATTTGAATTTTCTAATTCATTAGCCTTTCGTTTCTTTCCTAGTTCGAACTTGTCTTTCGTAATTTCTTGTATTTCTTCCTCGGGTTCACTTTCCTCCTCGGGTTCACTTTCCGGGTTCTTTATTGTTGGTTCATCCGAAATTTGTGAGTCTTCCCCAAAGATATTATTTTCGTCATCGGATAGGTTAATGACTGAAACACCATCTGAAGATTCTGATTCGGAGTCGCTGAATGTGATAATAAGTTTTGAGCCCGACATCTATCACACAACAACTAACCCATTAGTACTACATAATATTTACATATAAATTTTAACCAACAATGATAAGCAATGGTTGTTAAATCAGATCCGGTCAAAGTCCAGACTTACTAATGTATCCTAATGACTTATCAGTTAGACACACTAATACAAACCTGGTTCGCTAAGACCACCGCTCTGATACCACATGTCATAACCCGTCCTTAACCATAAGAACGAGTTAGATAACGTATGATTTCATTGCGAGGTATTGACCTCTATATGCGACATTTTTAAAAGAACAACTGCATTTATTTTACATTACAAACCATAACTCTTATTTTAATACAAGCTTTAGACAATAAAAAGATGATTATCGTTTAGCGATAATCTTAGACTTACAAACTTTACATGTGATGATAACAATACGATTTCTAGCATATTTTACATTACAAATCCTCCGGTATGCAGTTTTATTTTTGACACAAATATGCATACTCAAGATCTTGTTTAAATTCAACATGTTGCAGCGGAAGCTTCTAATTATCACCTGAGAATGAACATGCTTAAAACGTCAACATAAAGTTGGTGAGATATAGGTTTAATGCCGGCAGCAATATATATATATAGACCACAAGATTTCATATATAAACATTTTAATAAAAATATTCTAAGTGGTTGAGCACTTGGTAACCATACTTAACATTTAATCACGTCGCATATTCCCTTTATTATGAAATCTTACTACACCGTACCAAGTGTAGTCACGAAACGAAGTACTGTGCAACCGTTGAATACTGGTCGTCCAGTCCGGTTGGGGTTGTCAGGCCCGATAGATCTATCAGCAGGATTCGCGTTTACAATACCGCTGTAAATAATAGTTACCAAGCTACAGGGAAGTATGCCAGTGGTACAACTCAACGTAGAATATATTTTTCAGTTACTTGTGTCCATATCGTAAAACATAAAATACATGTATTCTCATCCCAAAATATTTAGAGTTTAAAAGTGGGACTATATACTCACTTTTGCCTTGAAGATATATATATTTTGACTTGGTCTCCGGTTGATATCACGAACCTATCCATATATAATTTATCAATATATTTTCATTTTAAACAATCGTCACATATATATACTTATAATACTTTTAATGTCTTCTTAGTCCGTAGTTAGCAATTCAATTTTTAATGGTTCATATTTAGGTGTTTAATAAATAAATAAAACCCCCATCGAAATAAATAAAACCCCCATCGTATTCGTATTGGTCGGGATTAATCTTGACCCACGGTACCGTGTTGTCAAATGACGTGTTGCGTACATAAAGTACCGGTGTTGTCAAATGACGTGTTGCGTACGTACATGAGGTCTTATGATTAATCTTCTCGTGTTGTTTACGGGTGATCCTGAAATATATAAAATTAAATTATGAGTACATATATATAAAATATCATGTTATTTTAGAAAGATGTGATTTATTTAATTTTTCTCCAATTATTTTCGTGGCTAAACTAGTTTTGGATATCCGATCTTGTTTTGGTCATAGTTTCTTCGTTACAACTCCGTTTTCGTTGGTTCATCTTGCCACTTCCTTGGATCGAGTTCTTCTTTAAGACTATGAACTGTAAATACCTTAGTTTGTATTCGAAATCACAGGTCATAGGTCAAACTTTGGTGAAACTTATGAAGTTAATCATTTTCCCTTATGTAAACAACATTAAATGATTATTTTTCTAAAAATACTTATACTTTGAGTTAAATCATGAAATTTTTATGTGTTATCATATTCATAGTAAATATCATTTTTCCAGAAAATAAACCTCCAATTCAAGGTTCAAAATAGTTTTTAATTATCCAACCCAAAACCGCCCCCGATTGCACTCCGACGTCGTAAAAACAGTTTTTAAGGTGTTCTTTGAAAAACCAAGTTATACCTTGTTAAATTAGCATATATTTATGATATATTACATGTCTTGAAGTATTTTAAAAGTTAAGTTAGAAGGATCTATTTAGTTTGCAAACAAGTTTGAAAACATTCAAACTATGTTCATGTTGTTAAAATTTTATACCATAAAATAAGATAGCTATATATATATGAATCGAATAAGGTTATGAACAAAGTTACTATCTCAAGTTACTTGGACAAGATTGCTGTAAAATCGGAGTAAAAACCTAGAACCAAAAGAGTGATGGAGTTGAATGAAAGATTGGAAGTAAACTTGTGTTCTTGGAAGGATTCTTGAAGTGTTTTTGTAAGAGTTTTCTTATGATGATTAAGGCTTGTTTCTATGGCTAGATCTTCATGGTTTCTTGCTGAATTGATGAGGGTTTCTTATGGCTTTCAAGTATGTGTGTTAGAGAGTAATTTGGAAGTGATAATGGTAAACTAGAATTGATATGGGGAAGGCCATATAAAACGTGAATGGGGGGGGGACATGGACAAGTTTTCCTTTTGTTATTTTGTATGACTTTCAATGCTAGCATCCAATTTCTAATTACCTTATACATAAGGCATGAACAAGGGTTGGTTGGTGGTGATTTGATGTGTATATACCAATAGTAAATATGTATAGAAGCTAGGTATGATACGAGTACATATACTCTAGATATACGTATAGAAATCTTGTGAAAACGGAACGAGGATTCAAATATAGCTATCTTTTGTGAATACACTTATATTGTTTTATGTATTTAAGTCCTTAAAAGTGATTAAATACATTACTTATACGATATATGTATAAACATTATAGGTCATAAGTATATATGTCAAATAACGTTACGTATGGTTATCGTTTTGAAAACTTAAGTTAGTAGTTTTAAAATATACTTATAACTTATTGTTATTAATACAAAATGAGGTATTACAACATTCTTAGATCATGTTAAATATGTATATATACATATATATACACAAACGTATAATTATCATATGTTATATAGTTCGTGATATCATCGGTCAACTAGACGGTCAAACGTTGTGTAAAACTCTTTTCAAAACATAATTCTCAACAATTTGGATTGCTTATCATGTTGGTAAGGTTTAATTTATGTAAATATTAATCTTATAAGTATAAATTGATTGAAAAAGTCCGGGTCATTACAAATGCAGTCTTTGAAAAACGTCTCATATAGAGGTCAAAACCTCGCAACGAAATCAATTAATATGGAACGTTTTTAATCAATAAGAACGGGACATTTCATACATATTTTTGAAGTTTGGTATATTACCCCACATTCAAAAATTATTAAAATCTAATAATAAAAGTTAGAAAATTATAAATACTATTACAATATCAACATAAGTGCTAAATGTAGTAACATTATAAAAATAAAATAAATAAAACTAAATAAACTAGGGTTGATACTGATACCAGTAGGGGTTCCATGCATAACCGTATGTGTTATAAAATGCTTCAGTTGGGCTATAAGTAGGATACGGTGGTTGAATCTCTATGGACCAGGGAGGAAATACGGGCTTTGAAGTAGGAATATAGTTTCTACCTACATGTTGGCAATGAGCTATGATGTGGTTTTGACGAACTTGCCAATCTTCAAATGCTCGATGTCTAGCATTTTCATATTCTTGTGAAACTATAAACCTTTGCATTTCTGTCATTTCATTTCCCCCTCCCACATTACCTGGCTGTTGATTTCTTTCAACCTGTGGATGTCTTCCATTATATTGTACTGCGGTGTTATTTCGCCTCTTCAAAACCTTAGCACCATGATATACATTTAAACCAATTGTATCGTGGGGTTCTGGTTCTTCAATTAATAATCCCCCCCCCCCCCCCCCGACTTATATCCATATCGAGATACTCAGCAATTAATGTAATAAATATACCACCTCCTATTATACTGTGCGGTCTCATCCCCCTAACCATAGCCGATAAATAATAACCCACACAATAAGGTATACTTACATCGCTTTGTGGGTCTCGAATACACATGTGGTAAAATAAATCTTGCTCATTTACCTTTTCCTTATTTTTACTTCGCTGTGTAATCGAATTCGCTAGAAACCTATGGATTACTCTTAATTCAGCTCTATCAATATCAAGATAAGAGTAATTTCCCCTTTTAAATCGGTGATGGCTAGTCATATGACTCCATACACCATGCGTATCAAAATTTTCATCAATCTTCCTACCATTTAATATCAACCCTTGACAATCGGCAGATGCTAGCTCCTCAGGCGTTGATAGTTAAAGCTAAGGGGTATAAAATACTATTAAATTTTACTAGGAAATATTATTAAATACGATACAATTTTACACAAGATATTTATTTATTTATAGAATGGATATACTTAAACCTTGTTACAACACTTATAGGCAGTGTACCTAATCGTACAGTAGTGTAGTTTTTAGTAAGTTCGGTTCGTTCCACAGGGAAAAATCTTTAACCAAAGCTTAACGCTATATTAGTTTTAATTTATAAAAATACAAATATATAAATAAGTAATATTATTATTATAAAAGGTGGGTTTTTACCGTTTAATGACCGGTTTGTCGATTTTAAAAAACTTTAGTCGCAGTTAAAACCTAATGTAAAATAATAAAAATAAATATAACTTAATTTAAAGCGTAAAGTAAATAACGGTAAGGAAATTGCGATAAATAAAAGTGCGATAAAATAAAATTGCGATAATTAAAAAGTACGATAATTAAAAGTGCAATTAAATACAATAACAATAAATAAAAGTGCGATAATTAGAAGTGCAATTAAATGTAAAATAAAGGAAATTAAATATGAAATAAAAGAATTATGCTTATTAAAATTTTTGTAATCATGATGTTTGACGTGTTGATTTTAGTTTTATGCCCATGGGTTAATTGTCCTTTGTCCTAGATTATTTATTATGTCCGTCTGGTTTTTGTCCATAACAGTCCATCAGTCATAAATATAAAGTGCAAGTGTCCTCGTCAAATTATCCTTATACCTGAAGTTAAATATTCCAACTAATTGGGGACTTAAACTGTAACAAGGTTTTAATACTTTGTTTAATAATTACACCAGGATATCGACTGTGTGTAACCCAAGGTTTTAATACTTTGTTATCAATTATGCCAAGTGTCCTTGTACATAATTTCACCCCTGTTTTAATAATTTCATAGACTATTAATTCATTCCCGTGTCCGGTTAAATGAACGATTATTCGTACATATAAATATCCCGCCCATCGTGTCCGATCGAGTGTATATGGTTATTTATAGGGACGTCCAATTGTAAATCTTTATATTAAAATTAACAAACTATCATTTAGTTAAACAAATATAAAGCCCATTAATAGCCCATAGTCTAATTTCCACAAGTGTTGTTCTTTTGTCCAAACCCCAATTATGGTACAAAGCCCAATTACCCAATTTTAGTAATTAGCCCAACATCATGATTACTTCGGATTAAATAAGCATAATAATAACTTACCTACGAGACATTAAATTAAAAAGGTTGAACATAACTTACAATGATTAAAAATAGCGTAGCGTTACACGGACAGAATTTCGACTTACACCCTTACAACATTCGCTAACATACCCTTATTATTAGAATTAAAATTAAAATTAAAATTAAAATTAAAATTATAATATATATATATATATATATATATATATATATATATATATATATATATATATATATATATATATATATATATATATATATATATATATAACGTATGAATGAGGAGAAGAAAAAGATATATAAAACGTTCAGAATGCGCGAGCTTTTATAGGCATTTTTGTCCAGGACAGCTCCGCGAGTTGCGGAATTTTTGCACTACAAACTCCGCGAGTCGTGGAATTCGTAAATCCAGCTCACACAAGTTTGGATCCTAGTCTGCCGACGGTTTTAATATATAAATATAATATATATATATATATATATATATATATATATATATATAATTTATATAATTAATTATATATTATATTATATTTATATACATAGTTAACTTGTAATTTTTAGTCCGTTGCGTCGAGCATTGAGAGTTGACTCTGGTCCCGGTTCCGGATTTTCGAACGTCCTTGCGTACAATTTAATATCTTGTACTTTGCGTTTTGAATCTTGTACTCTTGTAATTCTGAGACGTTTCTTATCAATAATTGGAACCTCTTTGATTGTATTTTGTACTTTTGAGCTTTTTGGTCATTTGCATCTTCAATTCGTCGAATCTATCTTTTGACTTCACCTTTTATTATTTAACCGAATATCACTTGTAAATAGGACAATTGCAACTAAAAGCTTGTCTTTCTTGAGGAATAATGCTATAAAATATATGTTCGTTTTTAGCATTATCAAATATTCCCACACTTGAGCGTTGCTTGTCCTCAAGCAATATAGTCTTGAAATACTAGAATCACTTCTTTATTCTTCACACTTTGTACATCAGTGATTTCTATACGGCGGTATAAACAATGGTAGTCACGATGTGGTTTACAGTCCCACATGACTATAAAAATTTAGATCCATTAAGGAAATTGGATCTTTATGAAAACATTTGATCTTTTGAAAATTAAATCTAGTTTTTACCCTAGATAAGTTTTCCGGAATAACCCTTCACCGGTGTTTGCAAATTCTTTTTGTGGGTTTGGTGAGTTTCATATTTGAAATTTTTAGCTCAAAACTTGTGGTTTTGTGTCACCCACTTGCTAACCTTGATTGGGAAAGCAACACGTCCAGTTTACTTGCTCCATATATTACCTTTCGATAAACTACTGTCTGGTTGTAAAGGAAAACGTTGAACAAGCAACTGTTAAGGCAATGTCCCCTGACATACTTTTAATTATGGTCTATAACGTATCGGATGCAATTACTATCCTTGGTAGGAGCAATAGTAAAGCTCACCCTTATAATTTGTCGGTCTGGCACAAGGTCCTGTCTTTGACCATGCTATGCAACCACCGTTAGGATAAGTCTGACCACTTGGCGACCCTGTTTGATGCCGAGGTCCGTGGATTTCCTGCTGATTTTAGTGATGACTTTTCTAGATTTTTCGTCAACCTACAGCTGGTCTGGACGACAACTTCTTGACCTAAATCAAGAAGCGCATTTCTTTTTTGAAAGACTTTACTTCCTTTTAATGATGGAATTGATTCATCGTGTAGATCCATCTTTCTTACAGTAAATCGGGTAAAACTGTTTAGTTTAGTCCAAACCAAAAGTATCTTTAATTATTTGTTACAGAAATATGTGACATATGTTTAAAATAACTTGGTAAATTTTCCCACACTTGACTTTTATTTTCCTTTTTATTGTCCTCTATTCCAATTTAAATGAATTCTAACATTTTGGTTTGTTTCTCAATTTATGTCCTTTTCGAGGTAACAATAATTTCGGTGTTAACACCTAGTTTTATCGTTCATAAATATGTATAAACATGATTTTGAGTTCATTTAATTGAAAATTTTCAAAAATTTTACTAGAACTGAGTAGTCAGTATATAAGACTAGGGCTGTTCTTTATTATCAGAGAGCACTAGATTCTAATACAACTACTGCTTTACTAGTATTTCTAATGGTAACCAAGTGTATAAAGTAAAAATTTTAAAATTCGAAAGAATTTAACCTCTTCCCACACTTAAGATCTTGCAATGCCCTCATTTGCAAGAAATCAGTAACAATTTAAATTATTGAGGGTGATTAGCGCAGAAAAAATGATTAAATTTTACCAAAGTTTCCAAACATATTGTTGTTTGTGTTGAATGATAAATGGTGCATATCATTTGTTCATTCCGTCTTGTTGTTACATCACATTTATTTTTCATCTTGTCGTCAAAATTAGTTGCTTTTGCTGAACTTAATGCCAGTATTTGAAAATGCGTTGTTTTACCCTGTTGTATACATAAGATAAACTGCAAACATATATACATATTTTTGATGTTTGGTATATTACCCCACATTCAAAAATTATTAAAATCTAATAATAAAAGTTAGAAAATTATAAAAACTATTACAATATCAACATAAGTGCTAAATGTAGTAAAATTACAAAAATAAAATAAATAAAACTAAATAAACTAGGGTTGATACTGATACCAGTAGGGGTTCCATGTATAACCGTATGTGTTATAAAATGCTTCAGCTGGGTTATAAGTAGGATACGATGGTTGGATCTCTATAGACCAGGGAGGAAATACGGGCTTTGGAGTAGGAATATAGTTTCTACCTATATGTTGGCAATGAGCTATGATGTGGTTTTGATGAACTTGCCAATCTTCAAATGCTTGATGTCTAGCATTTTCATACTCTTGTGAAGCTATAAACCTTTGCATTTCTGTCATTTCATTTCCCCCTCCCACATTACCTGGCTGTTGATTTATTTCAACCTGTGGATGTCTTCCATTATATTGTACTGCGACGTTATTTCACCTCTTCAAAACCTTAGCACCATGATATACATTTAAACCAATTGTATCGTGGGGTTCTGGTTCTTCGATTAATAATCCCCCCGACTTATATCTACATCGAGATACTCAGCAATTAATGTAATAAATATACCACCTCCTATTATACTGTGCGGTCTCATCCCCCTAACCATAGTTGATAAATAATAACCCACACAATAAGGTATACTTACATCGCTTTGTGGGTCTCGAATACACATGTGGTAAAATAAATCTTGCTCATTTACCTTTTCCTTATTTTTACCTCGCTGTGTAATCGTGTTCGCTAGAAACCTGTGAATTACTCTAAACTCAGCTCTATCTATATCCAAATAAGAGTAATTTCCCCTTTTAAATCGGTGATGGCTAGTCATTTGACTCCATACACCATGCGTATCAAAATTTTCATCAATCTTCCTACCATTTAATATCAACCCTCGACAATCGGTAGATGCTAGCTCCTCAGGCGTATATATACGTAAGGCCTGAGCCATGTCTAGTAGAGACATGTGGCGCATCGAACCTCCTAACAAAAATCTAATAAAAGTTTGATCGGTTAAACTAGCTACCCGATCATTTATTTCTATACTACACAATAATTCTTCACACCATACTTTATATACAGGTCTACGCATGTTGAATAATCGTACCCAATTGTTAAAAGTAGAATTACCATACCACTGTGTAAGTAATTCTCTAATCCGTTCGCCCAATTCTACGGCTTCTAACAGTTCCCATTCTATTACCCTAGGTACTTCAACAGCTTTAGAATGAAGAGTGTGCAAGCTCCTTTGGTATTTTGGATAATCTATCCAACGTCTGTCTAATCTCAAGTTCGGGTGCAAATCTTCCACGTGCATATCTGAAAATGTCATAACTGGATGAGGTATATCTTGTTTGTAATAGTTATCAATATCCTGTTTTTCCGCATTCTCAGGAGGAGCAATGCGAGCTTGGGATGAAGATTCACCCCTTTCAGTCTGCAAAACACATCAAACACAATATTTTTGTGCATCCAAATATGCATTAGTGTCAGCAAAATCATCAATTAAAATAATTACAATGACAAGTTCAATTTATATCAAACTTATGCTCATTTTCATATTTTTATCAAATCTACACTTTTTCAAATAAGCATATACGAAAATGTTCGCCAAGTTCATAAGCATTCAACTCAAATAACATGTCAAAATAATCATTATTAGCAATTAAACAAGTTTCAAATGGCATTATCTCTCAAAAATCAAGTTCATGAATTTTAGACTTGAAAAAGTCCACTTTAATTCACAAAAATCATGTTTAGGCTCAAAGTTTGGATCATTTAACTACCTAAACATGTTACACTACTTAATTTAGCAATAATTCATGACAAAAATCGGCCATAACCTGTTTATATCAAAAAGCCCCAATTTTGCTCAAGAACACAAACCCTAGATTACTCAAAATTTGAAGTTTAAGGCTTCTAATCATGTTAAATAGCATCAATCTAGGTTATACAAGCATAATACATAAACAATTTAAGTATGATTACACTAAAAAGCATCAAAATCGAATTGGGTATAAATTTGTTCAAGAACACTAATTTTCGGATTAAATGGTGTTTAGGTGTAGAAATTTACCGTTTTCCTTGAGTAATTCCTTGATAGCATCCTTCTCAACATGATTTTGTGAAAGATTTGATGAAAAATGGTGAAAAAATTCGATTTTGTGTGTGTTTTTCGTGTTTGTTTTCGCAGTTTTGTGGTGTGGTTGTGTGCAACTGATCTGATCTTTGCATTTTATTTTTTTCTGGATTTTGCAAACTCTGCGAGTCGCGGTGTTTACCCATTACAAACTCCGCGAGTCGCGGTGTTTGTATTTTTTTTTTTTATAAAAACCTTAACTTATAAAACAATTAATTAATTAATTCTAAAATTTTGTTTCCCTTGTTATTTACGACGAGGTTGTTTTGGAACGATGTCCTAGTCCGTCCCTCGACAAAATTTTAAAATTTGTCAATTTAAAGCGCGGTTTTAAAAGCAAAGATTTTTGGGTTTTTTAATTTTTTTTGGCATACTTTAATTCAATAAGATTAAAAATAATGATAATAAAAGTTCTCGTCCCCCCCTCGGGTAAAGCAATTTCGGTTCAAAGACCTAGTCTTCAACTCACGACGAATTTTAAAAATCATATTTTTAACTTAGCGAAATAAAGTAAATTTTTGTTTTTAAATTCACACCAAACTTAAATTTAAAATGTATAAAATTAAAAATTCATATTATTAAAATTTAAAAATTCACACCAAAATTATATTATATTTTTGTTTTTATACATACAAACTTATATTAAAAATATTAATTTTTCAAATATTTACAATTTTAAATATATTAATTTTAAAAATTGCACAATATTAATTTAAGATTTATATATTAATTTTAAAAACATAGTAAAAATAAAATTAAAAATCTTTTTGGCTTTTATCCCACTTTAATCAATCAAATATTATCAAAAATATACGCCCCTCTTTTTGGTAAAGCAATTTCGGTTCCATGACCTAATTTAACTCATGACGAATTTTTAAAATATTTTGGGTTGATTGATTAAAGATATTTATACCTTAAGAATAAACGTTAAATTTCGCAGTGATGTAATAAATTTTTGTATGATATCAATAATTTCGGTCGCAAGACCTAATTTTATTGAATACCAATTTAATACTTTATAGCGAACAAATTAGCGTTTATTATCAAAAGGTTAAAAATAAAAATAAAAATAAAAACTGTACAAACTTACCTGTGAAATAGTATTCTTAGTGATATGCTCTAGCCCACTCATAAGATAGTCGGACTAATTGGTTTTCCATGGCTACATAGGCATAGCCTCGAGCATTCAGTGTTTTTTCTTCTAAACATATGAACGGTCCATCTCTGCATAAAGTAACAAATTCGGTGTTTGAATAGGTTTGATTATTTGAATATTTACCTTCGTGTGACCATTTTCCGCATTTGTGACATCTTTCAAGGTGTCGTGCTCTTCTTTTCGATGCGGATTTTAATTTTCCTTTACCAAATTGTAACTTATTATCTTCGCATCTGGATTCTTTTCTTACTCCGTCCAATTTTTCTCTGATTACTGATACCAGTTCACTCGGAAGTGTGTCATTATTACGTTTAGTGATCAAAGCGTGTAGCATTAGACCATGGTTTAGTTCACAGGAAGTCTTCATTTCGTAAAACCTAAAAAAAATAAAAATTCAGAATGGGGGGAGAAGACTAGTTCTTTAGGGTCTGCTAGGGAAAGACCATTCGGGTTCCATTTTCGAGAACTACACGAAAACAGAAAATCTTACTCTAACAGAAATACATATTATCCTTTAAAGACTTGATTCTCCCCACACTTAGTTAGCTGTGGTATCGAAATTGTGATTAACTTCGTTGTCAACTTCCATTGGACTATCTATGTAATGTTTAACTCTGTGACCATTAACCTTAAATTCAATCTCATTTGAATTTATCAATTATACTGTTCCGTATGGGAAAACTCTTTTGACTATGAATGGTCCAGACCATCTTGATTTCAATTTTCCAGGAAATAGCTTGAATCGTGAATTGAAAAGAAGAACTCTGTCTCCTTCTTTATATTCTTTTGAACTTCTGATTCTTTTATCATGCCATTTCTTCGTTCTTTCCTTATAGATTAACGAATTTTCGTATGCTTCATGTCTTAATTCTTCTAATTCGTTTAATTGATTTAACCGTAGACGTCCAGCTTCATGTAAATCAAGATTACATGTCTTCAAAGCCCAAAATGCTTTGTGTTCAATTTCTACTGGAAGATGACATGCTTTTCCTTAAACGAGTTTAAAAGGTGTGGTTCCAATTGGAGTTTTGTAGGCTGTTCTAAAAGCCCAGAGTGCATCCTCCAATTTTATGGACCATTCCTTCGGATTTGATCCTACGGTTTTCTCTAGAATACGTTTCAAAGCTCGTTTGGTATTTTCAACTTGTCCACTTGTTTGTGGATGATATGCGGTGGAGATTTTATGAGTTACTCCATATCTTTTAAGAACTTTCTCAAGTTGATTATTACAGAAATGAGTTCCCTTATCACTTATTAAAGCTTTCGGTGTTCCAAACCTTGCAAAAAGACGTTTTAAAAAGTTGACTACAACTCGTGCATCGTTAGTTGGGAGAGCTTGTGCTTCCGCCCATTTAGATACATAATCAATGGCTACGAGAATGTAGAGATTATTATGAGATTTTGGAAATGGACCCATAAAGTCAATACCCCAAATGTCAAATACTTCACATACTTGAATGACATTTTGTGGTATTTCATCACGTTGACTTATTTTTCCGGCCCTTTGACAAGCATCACAGGATTTGCAAAGAAGGTGTGCGTCTTTGTAAATTGTAGGCCAATAGAATCCAGCATCATAAACTTTTCTTGCTGTTAGTTGAGGCCCATAATGCCCTCCTGTTGGTCCTGTGTGACAATGGTTTAAAATTTTACTAGCTTCATCTCCGAATACACATCGGCGTATTATTCTATCGGGATAACTTTTAAACAAATGTGGATCTTCCCAGAAATAGTGTTTTATATCACTGAAGAATTTTTTTCGTTTTTGGTACGATAATCCTTTTTCAAGGAATCCACATACTAAGTAGTTTGCATAGTCTGCAAACCATGGAATTTCATTATAATCTATCTTCAATAGATATTCATCAGGAAAGTTTTCTTGTATGGCCGATTCATTTAGAACTTCTAATTCGGGATTTTCAAGACGAGAAAGATGATCAGCGGCGAGATTTTCTGCTCCTCTTTTATCTCGGATTTCAATATCGAACTCTTGTAAGAGTAAGATCCAACGGATTAATCTTGGTTTAGCATCTTGCTTCGAAAATAGGTATTTAAGAGCAGAATGGTCGGTATAGACCACCGTTTTAGCTAGAACGAGATATGAATGAAATTTGTCAAAAGCAAAGACAATAGCAAGGAGTTCTTTTTCAGTAGTTGTGTAATTTGTTTGTGCTCCTTGTAATGTCTTACTAGCATAATATATAGGTTGAAATCGTTTTTCAATCCTTTATCCTAAAACGGCTCCCATTGCAAAATCACTTGCATCGCACATTAGTTCAAATGGTAGATTCCATTTTGGTGTTATCATGATCGGCGCATTAGTGAGTTTCTCTTTAAGAATATTAAAAGATTTGATACATTCATCTAAAAACATGAATGGAGCATCTTTTTCTAGGAGTTTATTCATAGGAGTGGCAATTTTAGAAAAATCTTTAATGAAGCATCGGTAAAAACCGGCATGCCCTAGAAAACTCCTAACTCCTCTAACATTGGTGGAATGTGGAAGTTTAGCAATTACATCTACTTTAGCTCTATCCACTTCAATTCCTTCCTTTGAAATTTTATGTCCAAGAACGATGCCTTCTTTAACCATGAAATGGCATTTCTCCCAATTAAGTACTAGATTTGATTGTTCGCATCTAATAAGCATTCGTTCTAGATTAACTAAACATGATTCAAATGTATCACCGAAGACTGAAAAGTCATCCATGAAAACTTCCATGCATTCTTCTATCATGTCGTGAAAAATTGCCATCATGCACCTTTGAAAGGTTGCAGGGGCGTTACAAAGTCCAAATGGCATGCGTTTGTAAGAAAAAGTACCATAAGGGCGAGTGAACGTGGTTTTCTCTTGGTCCTCGGGTGTTATTGGAATTTGAAAATATTCGGAAAAACCATCAAGAAAACAATAGTAACTGTTTCCGGCTAATCTTTCCAACATTTGATCAATGAAAGGTAAGGGAAAGTGATCTTTTCTGGTGGCGTCATTTAATTTTCTATAATCAATACATACATGCCATCCTGTTACAGTCCTAGTAGGAATAAGCTCATTTTTTTCATTTGTAATGACAGTCATGCCACCCTTCTTAGGCACGCATTGAACTGGGCTTACCCATGGAATATCAGAAATTGGATAAATTAGACCTGCATCTAGCAGTTTAATAATTTCTTTCTTAACAACATCTTGCATATTCGGATTTAGTCTTCATTGGCGTTGCACATACGTTTTATGACCTTCTTCCATAAGGATTTTATGTGTGCAATACGAAGGACTTATTCCTTTAATATCATGAATTTTCCATGCAATGGCTGGTTTATGAGCTTTTAACACAAAAATGAGTTGAGATTTTTCATTTTCAGTAAGAGAAGACGATATTATTACAGGTAATTCAGATTCACCATGTAAATAAGCGTATTCCAAATGGTTTGGAAGTGGCTTTAACTCTAATGTCGGAGGTTCTTCTATCAATGATTTATATCAATATATGTCTTCTTCTTTTAGCATTTGAATTTCTTCTGTTGTTGGTTCATATCCATTAGCTATTAGTGTAGCTAACATTTCAGTTTCATCAATTGGTTCAGTTCCTTCTCCTAAAGAACATTCTCCCGTTCCTTGTAATTATGGAAATTCTTCTAACAATTCTGCATGTGAATCTATAGTTTGAATATAATAACATGTATCATCTGCAGATTGCGGTTGTTGCATTGCTCTATCAACTGAAAAGGTAACACTCTCGTCCTCTATACTTAGGGTCAGTTTCTTACCGAACACGTCTATCATTGCTTTAGCCGTGTTTAAGAATGGTCTTCCAAATATGGGAGGAACTTGAGAATCTTCTTCCATGTCCAGAACAACAAAATCTACTAGAAATACTAAAGTACCAACTTTAACTAGCATGTTCTCCATTATCCCTCTAGGATATTTTATTGATCTATCAGCTATTTGTATGCTTATTCTTGTTGGTTTCAATTCTCCAAGGTCTAGTTTAGCGTATAGTGAATATGGCATTAAATTTATACTAGCACCTAAGTCTGTCAATGCTTCTATTGAACTAAGACTACCCAGAAAACATGGAATTGTGAAACTTCCTGGATCTGATAGTTTTTCTGGTATCTTATTCAACAGTACTGTAGAACAATTAGCATTCATAGTAACGGCCGATAGTTCTTCCATTTTCTTTCTATTTGTGATTAAATCTTTCAGAAATTTAGCATATCTAGGCATTCCTGAAATTACATCAATGAAAGAAAGATTTACATTTATCTGTTTAAACATATCCAAGAATTTGGATTGCTCGGCTTCAAGTCTCTCTTTTTTCATCTTACTCTGGTAAGGAAGTGGTGGTTGGTATGGTTTAACATAAGGTTTAGCCTTAACTGTGTTATCTTCATTAACCTTTTCAACTACCGGTTCTTTTTCCTTATCTTGTTCAGGTTGTGGTTCTTGTGGAGTAGGAATAGCTTCATCAGAAATTACAGGTATTTCAGGTGATTTAAGTGTAATACCACTTCTTGTGGTAATGGCTTTAGCTGTTTCATTTCGGGGGTTAGCATTTGTATCACTAGGTAAACTTCCCGGTTTTCTTTCACCTATTAACCTTGCTAGGTTACTTACTTCTTGTTCCAGATTTTGAATAGAAGCTTGTTGATTTCTAAATGCTTGAGCATTTTGTTCATTCATTTGTTTCTGAGATGTGAAAAACTGCGTTTGAGTTTCAACTAGCTTCGTCATCATATCTTCTAAATTCGGCTTTTTATCATCGGTTTGTGGTGGTTTGTTTTGAAAATTAGGTCTTTGCTGGTTGTAAGTATTGTTGGATACTTGTTGATTAATTGGACCTTGTTGGTTGTTGTATGGAATATTTTGATTATAATTTTGGTTTTGATTGTAAATCGGTCTTGGCGGTTGATAATTATTCTGATAATTATTTCCAGGCCTTTGGTTTATGTATGAAATATTCTCTCTTTGTTCCATTGTTAGCTCAATACTAAGACAATCTTTTGTCAAATGTGGTCCTCCACACTGCTCACAACTAATTCGTATTGAGTGTATATCTTTAGTCATCTTTTCCATTCGTCTCTCAACAGCATCTATCTTTGCGGAAATGGAATCTAAGTCATGGCTAGAATCGGCTCTAGCTGCTTTAGATGATCTAACGATATATTTTTCTTGGTGCCACTCATGTGAGTGGGAAGCAGTGTTATCAATAATTTTGTAAGCATCAGTTTCGGTTTTCTTCATAATGGAACCACCAGCTACTATATCGATGTCTTTCCTTGTAGTGATGCCGCATCCTTGGTAGAATATTTGTACTATTTGACAGGTGTCTAAACCATGTTGCGGACATCCTCTTAATAACTTTCCAAATCTGGTCCATGCCTCATATAGAGTTTCATTCGGTTTATGTGTGAACGTAACAATTTCTCCTTGAAGTCTTACGGCTTTAGATGCTAGAAAGAATTGTTTAAGAAATCTTTCAACTAAAACGTCCCATGTATCAATCGCCCCTTCAGGTAATGATTCCAACCAATCTTTGGCTTCTCCCTTTAAAGTCCAGGGAAATAACATGAGATATATCTGTTCATCCTCAACTTCTCTTATTTTAAATAGTGTGCAGATCCTATTAAAGGTACGAAGATGTTCATTTGGATCTTCCTTCGGCGCACTACTAAATTGGCATTGATTAGTTACCATGTGTAGAATTTGTCCTTTGATTTCATAATCTGGCGCATTAATGTCTGGATGAGTAATTGCGTGACCTTGGCCAGTGCGTTTAGCTCTCATTCGGTCTTCCATACTTAAAGGTTCCAGATTCTCCATGATTGAATTTGTTGAATCTGAATCACTAGAGGATTCTGATTTAATGGTTCGTTCCTCAACAATCTCTGTCTGAATGATTGGTGGTTTCGGAGGAAAAATTAATGGTTCAGGATCTATGAATCGTCCCTGAATATTCTCCGGATTCTCAATTGTGAGATCGGGTTCAAAAAATGGATTATCAGAAATTTGAATTTGAAAGGACCCGTTCATATACATTATAAACGATTCACAATAGTTGATTACATCGCCAGGTATTTGACCTCTATATGATACGTTTTACAAACATTGCATTCATTTTTAAAAGACAAACTTTATTTACATCAAAAATTGACGTCATGCATACCATTTCATATTACATCCAACTATAATTGACTTAATATTAATCTTGATGAACTCAACGACTCGAATGCAACGTCTTTCAAAGTATGTTATGAATGACTCCAGGTAATATCCTTAAAATGAGCTAATGCACAGCGGAAGATTTCTTTAATACCTGAGAATAAACATGCTTTAAAGTGTCAACCAAAAGGTTGGTGAGTTCATTAGTTTATCATAATCAATCATTTCCGTAATAGTAATAGACCACAAGATTTCAGTTTCCATAAATATCCGTACACTCGCAAGTGTTTAAAAGTATTCTATAAGTTGTAGGCACCCGATAACAAGCCTTAACGTTCATGTTTTACCCTCTGAAGTACACCAGATCAGGTGTGTTTAAAATAACCTCGAAGTACTAAAGCATCCTATAGTCAGGATGGGGTTTGTCAGGCCCAATATCTCTATCTTTAGGATTCGCGCCTACCGTACATAGACAAGTAGTTTAATGTTACCAAGCTAAGGGTATATTTCTGGTTTAAACCCACATAGAATTAGTTTTAGTACTTGTGCCTACTTCGTAAAACATTTATAAAACAGCGCATGTATTCTCAGCCCAAAAATATATATTGCAAAAGCAATTAAAAAGGGAGCAAATGAAACTCACCATACTGTATTTCGTAGTAAAAATACATATAACGTCATTTAACAAGTGCAAGGTTGGCCTCGGATTCACGAACCTATATTAATTATATATATTTATATGTTGGTCAATATTTGTCTAACAATTTTTGGTCAAGTCATAGTGTACCACAATCCTAATGCTCGAGACTAATACGCAAAAGTCAACAAAAGTCAACTTGACCCAAAATGACTTCTAAAATTTATACGTGTTTATTATATAACTTAACTATAGTCGCTTTATATATTTAAATATATTTATTAGATTTTATAATAATAAAAGTCATTTATTAATAAAAATTTATATTAACCTTTATATATAATATATACTTTTATATATCTTAAGTAGTAAAATTTATAAAGTTAACTTAATATCGTAAAACTATAGTGGTAAGTATTATTAATGTAATTATATTACGCGTGGTGAAAAATATCTTTGTATCCCCTATTTATTTGATAAAATAATATTGATCATAATAATAATAAGTAAAAGTTGTATTATTTTGTAATAATAATTATTATTATTCTATAACAATATTTATATTTACTAAAAATGGTATTATGATAAAATGATAATACTAACATAATAGTAATAATGATATATTATAATAACAATGATATTTCTATTAAAATAATAACGACGATAGTAATAATAATCATTTTAACAATAATACTAAAATTCAGTTGACTATAACTTCTAATCCGTTCATCGAAACCATTCGATATCTAAATGAAAAGTTCTTAATTTTTCGCTAGCTTTCCAATGACATGCATATCATATACCATATCTCAGTAGCATATGTATCTAATTCAGGATTCAACAAACCTATCTAAAGACAATATCGAATGTACAAGCATGCATAATCCTATATACTCGAGCACTAGTCAGGGATACACTATTGATATATAAAAGTTAAGTTATGAGTGCTCACGTATCAATATTGAGATTCAATATTGCAGGAAAGTACGTAGACGCAACGGAGATGATAAACACTAGATTGACCTCACGAGCATACCCATGAACCATACCCATCACCTCCATAGCTATAACCCATAATTTCCTTAGCTTCGACTCATTCAAAAAACTATTTTGAAATCACTCGGACATTACTCCGTCGTAATATTTTATGTATACTAATAATATCTTGAAATAATACAGAGCAAATATATATATATATATATATATATATATATATATATATATATATATATATATATATATATATATATATGTAAATCGATTGAGAGAGTTTAGAGGAATATATTTTCAAGTTTCTATGAAATAATGAAACCTATTGAATTCTATTTATAATAGATTTTTGAATTATTAAAGTGAATTTTTAAAGTATGAATTATTAAAGTGAATTATTAAAGTATGAATTATTAAAGTGAATTATTAAAGTATGAATTATTAAAGTGAATTATTAAAGTATGAATTATTAAAGTGAATTATTAAAGTATGAATTATTAAAGTGAATTATTAAAGTTAAAGTAAAGTAAAAGTAAAGTAAAGGTAAAGTTAAAGTATAGTAAAAGTATAAAAACTATGTATGTATAGTACGCGTATAAATATATATAATATTAATTTAAATCGTTATATATTTTTAATGAAATAAAATATAAATATCGTTATATTTATTATACTGGTTAAGTAATGAGTTGTCAAAAGTGATTCTAGATATTTATAAAAGTTATATACGTTTTAATAATAAAGTTCTTTTTAAACTGAAAATGTTTTTGTACGTTTGAAAATAGATTAATAGAATATTATGGAAACCAATTTTCCACTAGCTTTTGTCTAACTTTCGTAAATGACACTTTTTATTTTTATTTATAAATAGCTTTACAAATTATTCCGAATATCGTTAAGAGGAATAGATTTTCTCAAATCATAGTGGACCTCTCAACAGAGACTTGTAATCATAATTCAATGTTTCTGATAATTCAATCATTTAATATATTTTTTTTAATTTCGTCGATAATCATATTGAAACAAATACGTTCATATAAAGCATTATACATTTAAATACTTTGTTGACATTTTCAATTTATAACATATACACATATACATACATATTCATATATGTTCATTTAATGGTTCGTGAATCATTGGAATTTGGTCGAGGTTTAAATGAATGTATAAACATAGTTTAAAATCCTTGAGGTTTAACTTAACAAACATTGCTTATCGTGTCAGAATAATATAAAGATAAAGTTTAAATTTAGTCGAAAATTTCCGGGTCGTCACAGTACCTACCCGTTAAAGAAATTTCGTCCCCGAAATTTGATAGAGGTCGTTATGGCTAACAATGAGAATGTTATTATGACGTAACGATTATGAAATTTTATCATGTCTAAGAAGTATGGATAAAATAATTCGATTACTCGAAGCGTATGAGGGAAGTTATCGTAAATGAAGGAAATAAGATTATAGTGATTTGTCATATCTTTTGACATCATCACAATTGATCTCCGAATTTAAAGAAAATCTTTGTAATCTATGTTGGATTTGATGCTTCGGTGATTAAGGAGATTATGATTCTCTTCGAATTAATACGATAATCCATCTTGATTTCTCTGTCGGGTATTTCATTATAAATCCACCTCCTTCGTTTTCTTACAACTCACACCTTCTATTCTTTCTTCCTCAACTCATATTTTAAAGTATTTGTCAATATGCTTCATCCAGTACTGATTCTCGATATACTCCTCACTTTCATATATGTCGTTTTTCTTTTTCATCTGCCTCCGGAAGAATCTATTTACTTCTACTATACTCTCGGTTGTATAGTGTTTTTAGTTCTTCCGTGTCTTTATATTGCTATATGCATCGATATATACGGTTTATAATTTTTGGGTGGTTGTTGGGTTTTATATCTTCCCTTATATTTCAAAGCCCCTGCTTTTGTCTTCTATAATCATTGACATCCACAGTTAATGCTCCCTTCTATTTGCTACGATTTATACTCCAATTTCTATTTTGGAGTTTTGTCCTTTCGTTTCTTCTTCTTGCGATTAAGCAACGTTTGTAATGGTCCAGTATTCGCAGATATGAATTTCAGAATGAACATAGTTAATGTTCTAAGAAGGAAATGGTAATGGCACGATCTTGATTATTAATTTACCAGAATACCCTGAAAAGACCAAATCATCAAGAAAATATATTCTTGATATTTTTTTAGAGATTAAATAGAATACAAGAGTCGTGTAACATGGAACATGCTGACGGCATGGTCTGTGAATCATCATGTCCCATTAGAAACTCAGCATGACTTACTGTAATATAATCACGTTGATCAAGTGTCATTATATTATACTAACTCATGCTTCAGTTCCCAACACTACTTTAAAACATTCATAATTTAAACTCGAAAGTTTATAGAATATAGAAACTAATAGTTTCTTATATGATGTAACACTGATAGCGCAAAGAGATAAATGACTTCGGATAAAGAGTAAGGTATTCGTTAATGACTTTAGCAGGCACTGAATCATTTGGATTCTTTGAAAGCAGATTTAGTCTTTGTGATTTGTCCACAGCCTCCTTCATAGTCTGTTCAATCCGTTTTCCAGTTTCAAACCTTCTCTTTTTCTCAGCTTTACCACCTTACTATTCTTTGTCATCAAACTTTTTTTTACTGTTAAGATCGTTTACAGTTTTTGATGCTTCGTCAGCATTTCAAGAACTAGTTTGCAGTTCAAAATATTTTTCAGAACTTCACATTCAAAGTATGTAAGTCCAGGAGATAGACGTTTTACGTACACATATAACTGTTGGCGTAGACATGCTGCGAGATTTCAAAATACTGGTTACTGTTTTCCGATGATTCGTATGACAATTCTCGTTACAAGATGCGAATGAGTAAATGATGTGATTTCAATAAATATAATGATTATTCAAAAAGTCAAAGATAATTGAAGTTGTTGGTAAGTTTATTGCTAAGGTGGCGAGATATGAAAGGTCCCCAGTAACGATGACGAAAGGGCAACGTATCTATCGAGGTTATAACAAGACTAGTCCGACTGAAAAGTCGAAGTTGACTTGCTGGAGCTGTGACAAAACTGTCTACTTTGAAAAGGAATTGAAAAGTCATTTTAGCTAATAAATGCCAAAGGGTCTGACACGGATACGCGTCGAACTATGACTTTGGCTTCGAGAGCTTTTTAGGTACATAAATGTGGGTAATATGTGGTTGGATCATCATCTCGATTGTTCATTGTTTGAAGTGTCTTCGAAAACTTCAGAGAGTTTGAACACAGTTTGTAATCGTTAATATACATATGATGTTCTAACACAGTTTTGAAGCCAAAGTATAGCTTTGAAAGATGTAGGAATCTAAGAGTAATGTCTTCTATTAAATCATGACTTGGATTTTGATTTGTCAAAATCAAAATGCGTAATCAAATTTGGGTGAGAATGGTTGTTTTGATTACTATACAAGAATGTATATTGTTGTGAGATTTTGGGAGTATAGTTGATGATTTGCTTAATCAGATTCGAAAAATGTAACATATTAATTTTGAATTTATATATCTCTCGGGTATTACCTACCCGTTAAAAAAAATTTCACAATTAATATTTTGTACAAAAGAATTTTATTACAGTCTTTATGGAAATATATGTGTATATTTCTTCAGATGTAACATAGATTTAATGAGTTAATATTAAATTAAACTCATTTGATTTACGGTTGAAACTAGAACTGAATAATCCCTAAAGACTTTAGAAATTACATAACTTTTACGGAGTATTTATTCAATAAAATTGAAATTATGAATTAATACTTCGTTATTTGTTGGTGTTTGTAACCCTTGCACCATATTCTCTAAAGCCACTACTCGAGCGCGAAGCTCGTTGACTTCTTCTATTACACCGGTGTGATTGTCGGTTCGGACGAGTGGATAAATAAAATCTAGAATTTAATGTAGTATATAATCGTAACGAGATACTCTAGAAATGAGAGAGAAAATGGTGTTTCGGACCGGTTTGCCGGTAAGTGCTTCAGGTTCATCGCCAAGAGGGCAATGTGGTGGATGGAAAGGATCGCCTTCTTCTTGTCTCCAATGATTAAGGAGGCTACGAACCCATCCCCAATTCATCCAGAATAGATGATGGCTAATTGGTTGATCCATTCCAGTCACACTGCTTTCGGAGCTTGAGTGGGATTCCATTTCGGAATCCGAGGAACTTGAACTGATGACGAATTCCATTTCGGACGATTTGATAAAGGATTTTTCGATACGAAATGATTTTCCGGCTATCGGGTGGTATTCTAACTACATAGAATATCTATATATATAGATCAAAAGATTTCATAGATTACGGAGGAATTTACGGAATATGTCAGGCAAAGTTTACCGTAATAGATACGATAAGATATGATTTAGCAGATACGCTAAGATATGAATTTTGTCTATACACTATTCATGCAATCAATGCAGCAAGACGTGTCTAGACTAAGAAGGATAAGCAGGTAATTTCCTAAGGATGGTAAGTAGATGATTTCCGACTAAAAATGATAAACAAAACTTTTGACATGCAGACACGGTCGAAGTCCAGACTCACTAATGCATCTTAACAACTATCAGTTAGACACACTAATGCAAGACCTGGTTCGCTAAGACCACCGCTCTGATACCAACTGAAAGGACCCGTTCATATACATTATAAACGATTCACAATAGTTGATTACATCGCCAGGTATTTGACCTCTATATGATACGTTTTACAAACATTGCATTCATTTTTAAAAGACAAACTTTCTTTACATCAAAAATTGACGTCATGCATACCATTTCATATTACATCCAACTATAATTGACTTAATATTAATCTTGATGAACTCAATGACTCGAATGCAACGTCTTTCAAAGTATGTTATGAATGACTCCAGGTAATATCCTTAAAATGAGCTAATGCACAGCGGAAGATTTCTTTAATACCTGAGAATAAACATGCTTTAAAGTGTCAACCAAAAGGTTGGTGAGTTCATTAGTTTATCATAATCAATCATTTCCGTAATAGTAATAGCCCACAAGATTTCAGTTTCCATAAATATCCGTACACTCGCAAGTGTTTAAAAGTATTCTATAAGTTGTAGGCACCCGGTAACAAGCCTTAACGTTCATGTTTTACCCTCTGAAGTACACCAGATCAGGTGTGTTTAAAATAACCTCGAAGTACTAAAGCATCCTATAGTCAGGATGGGGTTTGTCAGGCCTAATAGATCTATCTTCAGGATTCGCGCCTACCGTACATAGACAAGTAGTTTAATGTTACCAAGCTAAGGGTATATTTCTGGTTTAAACCCACATAGAATTAGTTTTAGTACTTGTGCCTACTTCGTAAAACATTTATAAAACAGCGCATGTATTCTCAGCCCAAAAATATATATTGCAAAAGCAATTAAAAAGGGAGCAAATGAAACTCACCATACTGTATTTCGTAGTAAAAATACATATAACGTCATTTAACAAGTGCAAGGTTGGCCTCGGATTCACGAACCTATATTAATTATATATATTTATATGTTGGTCAATATTTGTCTAACAATTTTTGGTCAAGTCATAGTGTACCACAATCCTAATGCTCGAGACTAATACGCAAAAGTCAACAAAAGTCAACTTGACCCAAAATGACTTCTAAAATTTATACGTGTTTATTATATAACTTAACTATAGTCGCTTTATATATTTAAATATATTTATTAGATTTTATAATAATAAAAGTCATTTATTAATAAAAATTTATATTAACCTTTATATATAATATATACTTTTATATATCTTAAGTAGTAAAATTTATAAAGTTCACTTAATATCGTAAAACTATAGTGGTAAGTATTATTAATGTAATTATATTACGCGTGGTGAAAAATATCTTTGTATCCCCTATTTATTTGATAAAATAATATTGATCATAATAATAATAAGTAAAAGTTGTATTATTTTGTAATAATAATTATTATTATTCTATAACAATATTTATATTTACTAAAAATGGTATTATGATAAAATGATAATACTAACATAATAGTAATAATGATATATTATAATAACAATGATATTTCTATTAAAATAATAACGACGATAGTAATAATAATCATTTTAACAATAATACTAAAATTCAGTTGACTATAACTTCTAATCCGTTCATCGAAACCATTCGATATCTAAATGAAAAGTTCTTAATTTTTCGCTAGCTTTCCAATGACATGCATATCATATCCCATATCTCAGTAGCATATGTATCTAATTCAGGATTCAACAAACCTATCTAAAGACAATATCGAATGTACAAGCATGCATAATCCTATATACTCGAGCACTAGTCAGGGATACACTATTGATATATAAAAGTTAAGTTATGAGTGCTCACGTATCAATATTGAGATTCAATATTGCAGGAAAGTACGTAGACGCAACGGAGATGATAAACACTAGATTGACCTCACGAGCATACCCATGAACCATACCCATCACCTCCATAGCTATAACCCATAATTTCCTTAGCTTCGACTCATTCAAAAAACTATTTTGAAATCACTCGGACATTACTCCGTCGTAATATTTTATGTATACTAATAATATCTTAAAATAATACAGAGCAATATATATATATATATATATATATATATATATATATATATATATATATATATATATATATATATATATGTAAATCGATTAAGAGAGTTTAGAGGAATATATTTTCAAGTTTCTATGAAATAATGAAACCTATTGAATTCTATTTATAATAGATTTTTGAATTATTAAAGTGAATTATTAAAGTATGAATTATTAAAGTGAATTATTAAAGTATGAATTATTAAAGTAAATTATTAAAGTATGAATTATTAAAGTGAATTATTAAAGTATGAATTATTAAAGTGAATTATTAAAGTATGAATTATTAAAGTGAATTATTAAAGTTAAAGTAAAGTAAAAGTAAAGTAAAGGTAAAGTTAAAGTATAGTAAAAGTATAAAAACTATGTATGTATAATACGCGTATAAATATATATAATATTAATTTAAATCGTTATATATTTTTAATGAAATAAAATATAAATATCGTTATATTTATTATACTGGTTAAGTAATGAGTTGTCAAAAGTGATTCTAGATATTTATAAAAGTTATATACGTTTTAATAATAAAGTTCTTTTTAAACTGAAAATGTTTTTGTACGTTTGAAAATAGATTAATAGAATATTATGGAAACCAATTTTCCACTAGCTTTTGTCTAACTTTCGTAAATGACACTTTTTATTTTTATTTATAAATAGCTTTACAAATTATTCCGAATATCGTTAAGAGGAATAGATTTTCTCAAATCATAGTGGACCTCTCAACAGAGACTTGTAATCATAATTCAATGTTTCTGATAATTCAATCATTTAATATATTTTTTTTTAATTTCGTCGATAATCATATTGAAACAAATACATTCATATAAAGCATTATACGTTTAAATACTTTGTTGACATTTTCAATTTATAACATATACACATATACATACATATTCATATATGTTCATTTAATGGTTCGTGAATCATTGCAATTTGGTCGAGGTTTAAATGAATGTATAAACATAGTTTAAAATCCTTGAGGTTTAACTTAACAAACATTGCTTATCGTGTCAGAATAATATAAAGATAAAGTTTAAATTTAGTCGGAAATTTCCGGGTCGTCACAGAATTGGAGTACTTGGTCGGCTGGATGACGATTCTAAAGAAAAATCAACGGCGATAATATTTGATGTCTATCAACGGTGACAGGATTCGTTTGGTCTCAATATAATTGAGTACTGTTTGGCTCCAATAACCCGGTCCACGTACAAATCCAACTATTACTACGAACCAGAAAATTTTGATGTCTATCAATTTAACCACTTAAAATAAATTTTCGTAATTTTAAGAAATTTAGAGAAGAAGTAGAATAAAAATCTATGTCCTAAAACTAGAATGTCGAGAAATAAGAAAGAAAAATAGCGCGTCGGTATTAAATTTGGAGAAATAAGAAAGAAAAAGAGTGACTTATAAAACTTTAAAACACTCGACTAACCCAACCTTATTATTATTACTAACTTAAAATTAAAATTGAAAATTGAGATTACTAATTGGAGTGATAACTGATACATAGGTAAAAGGCGTCGAAAAATAAAAATAAGAAAGTAGCTCGTTAAAACTTAAAAAGGAACTAAAAACTAAAAAATTAAAAGTTGCGTCTAAAAATATTAAAGCTTAAAAAAAATACTATATCCCAAATGGCAATAACTTAAAAAGGTACTAAAACTTATAAAGGCGTCGCAAAATTCTAAAGGACCTAAATCTTAGTCTAAAGAAAAAGCACTTAAGGGATTTTACGGCAAAGCCTAAAAATCTAGAAATAAAAATAACTATGGTAAAAACTATATCTTAAAAGTAAAAATGAGCGAAAAATACAAAAATTAAGCTAAAAACAAATGAAAAGAGATAAAATATAAAAATATACTCTAAGTTGTAAAAAGTACAATTTTTATAAAAATATTATTTTTATATTATTTATTTTATAAAACTATTAATTTTATAAACTAATTAAACTAATTAAACTTAAAATACAAATTAAATAAATAAAACTAAATTAATTAATTATTTAAAATACTAACCCTAATTAGGGTTTTAATTAAATAATAATAATAATAATAATAATTACACCGTAATTAATGTAGAATAGGGTTTCTGTTCGTGTCAGGGTGGCTCCGCGAGTCATGGTGAACCCAGTTCAATTCCTCCGCAAGTCGCGGAGATTGCAGGTTCAAAAGAGACAGGTCAAGTTTCTACAGGTTCAGTTTTATTATTTTTTTTATATTTTATATATTTTTCTGTTTTAATATTTATATAAAATATTTATATAAATTAAATAAAACTTATATTTGAAAAACTAAAATAAAAATAGAAATACTTTATAATTTTATAAAAATCTTAAAAATAGATTTATATATATATTTTTTTCGGTTTTTTTTTTATATAAAAAAATGTATTTTTACAAAAACTAAATAAAACTTAATAAAAATCTTTTTTTTTTGTGGCGTTTCGCTTCGGCGTTCCCCGGCAGCGGCGCCAAAAATACTTGATGTTATGCGAGGCGTATATGAAATAGCTTATATTTTACTAAGAAAAACTATTAAATACGATACAATTTTACACAAGATATTTATTTATTTATAGAATGGATATACTTAAACCTTGCTACAACACTTATAGGCAGTGTACCTAATCGTACAGTAGTGTAGTTTTTAGTAAGTCCGGTTCGTCCACAAGGAATCTTTTAAACAAAGCTTAATGCTATATTAGTTTTACTTTATAAAAATACAAATATATATATAAGTAATATTATTATTATAAAGGGGAGTTTTTACCGTTTAATGACCGGTTTATCGATTTTAAAACTTAGTCGCAGTTAAAACCTAATGTAAAATATTAAATAAATAAAAGACTTAATTTAAAGCGTAAAGTAAATAACGATAATGAAATTGCGATAAATAAAAGTGCAATAAAATAAACTTGCGATAATTAAAGAGTACGATAATTAAAAGGGCAATTAATAACAATAAATAAAAGTGCGATAATTAAAAGTAAAATTAAATATAAAATAAAGGAAATTAAATATGAAATAAAAGAATTATGCTTATTTAAACTTCCGTAATCATGATGTTTGACGTGTTGATTTTAGTTTTATGCCCATGGGTTAGTTGTCCTTTGTCCTGGATTATTTAATATGTCCGTCTGGTTTTTGTCCATAACAGTCCATCAGTCATAAATATAAAGTGCAAGTGTCCTTGTCAAATTATCCTTATACCCGAAGTTAAATATTCCAACTAATTGGGGACTTAAACTGTAACAAGGTTTTAATACTTTGTTTAATAATTACACCAGGTTATCGACTGCGTGTAACCCAAGGTTTTAATACTTTGTTATCAATTATGCCAAGTGTCCTTGTACATAATTTCACCCCTGTTTTAATAATTCCATAGACTATTAATCCATTCCCATGTCCGGTTAAATGAACGATTAGTCGTACATATAAATACCCCGCCCATCATGTCCGATCGAGTGTATATGGTTATTTATAGGGACGTCCAATTTAAATTTTTATATTAAAATTAACAAACTATCATTTAGTTAAACAAATATAAAGCCCATTAATAGCCCATAGTCTAATTTCCATAAGTGTCGTTCTTTTGTCCAAACCCCAATTATGGTACAAAGCCCAATTACCCAATTTTAATATTTTTAGCCCAACATCATGATTACTTCGGATTAAATAAGCATAATAATAATTTAGCTACGAGACATTAATGTAAAAAGGTTGAACATAACTTACAATGATTAAAAATAGCGTAGCGTTACACGGACAGAATTTCGACTTACACCCTTACAACATTCGCTAACATACCCTTATTATTAGGATTTAAAATTAAAATATATATATATATATATATATATATATATATATATATATATATATATATATATATATATCGTATAATATAGATAGAGAGATTGATATATGGAAATTTAAAACGGATCAAATGCGTTGGCTTTTATAGGCAGTTTCAAAATTTGGGGCTCTGCGAGTCGCGGTATTTTTGCACTACAAACTCCGCGATTCGCGGAGATATCGGATCCAGCTCACACCTTTTGGATCTTTGTTTGCCGACATTTTATTATATAAATATGATATATATATATAATTTATATAATTAATTATATATTATATTATATTTATATACATAGTTAACTTGTAATTTTTAGTCCGTTGCGTCGAGCGTTGAGAGTTGACTCTGGTCCCGGTTCCGGATTTTCGAACGTCCTTGCGTACAATTTAATATCTTGTACTTTGCGTTTTGAATCTTGTACTCTTGTAATTCTGAGACGTTTGTTATCAATAATTGGAACCTCTTTGATTGTATTTTGTACTTTTGAGCTTTTTGGTCGTTTGCATCTTCAATTCGTCGAATCTATCTTTTGTCTTCACCTTTTATTATTTAACCGAATATCACTTGTAAATAGGACAATTGCAACTAAAAGCTTGTCTTTCTTGAGGAATAATGCTATGAAATATATGTTCGTTTTTAGCATTATCACTGGAGCTGTGACAAAATTGGCTAATTTGGAAAAGGGATTGAAAAGTTATTTTCGAAAATAACTACGCCAAAGGAGTTAGCACAGATACGTGTCAAACGTTTGCTCAGGTTCCGAGAGTTTTTCAGGTGCATAACTATAGGCATTAATCTTTTCTTCCATAGATGAAGTGCGGTTGGTTCATCCTCTCGATTGAGGTGTTTTCAAGGATCATGAAAGGTTTGAACGCAGATTGTAATCGTCAAGATACAAATGAGGTTTAAGATGAAATCAAGTGGCAAACTTGAAGCATTATTTAGTTTCATATGTTATAATCAATATTTTAATTCATTTTAATTGTCCAATGTTGGTAGTCCTCAGTTGATAGTCCACAGTTAGCAATTCAATAATTCATATATAGTTAATTTATAATATTCGGATTAATTAATACATATCGTGACCCGTGTACATGTCTCAGACTCGATCACAACTCAAAGTATATATATTATTTGAGAATCAACCTCAACCCTGTATAGAGAACTCGATCATTACTGCATATAGAGTGTCTATGGTGATTCCAAATAATATATATAGATGTGTCGATATGATATGTCAAAACCTTGTATACGTGTCCCGATATTTAAAGTGCGTAAAATAAACAACAGAAATTAAATGACGATGAATAAAATTGTGATAATTAAATTGCGATAAATAAACTGCGATAAATAAAATGTAATCAGTTGGCTAGGAACAGTTAGCTGGAAACAGTTAGTGTGGATTCTTAACAAAAATTTTCATAGTTAATTTGTTTGTTTCTATCAAATTTTTATTTCGTTAAATGTGTTCTTCATTATGCCACTTGTTGGATTCTAATAGATTAAAATCTAAATATGAAATTGAATGAAAATGGTTATTCTGTGGTGAATCAGATTCATATATCTGTGGATATAAGTAGGATAGTAAATGACTGTTGAATCAGGTTCGAAGAATGTACAATGTAACTTATTAATGTGAAATCTAAATATTCCTCGGGTATTACCTACCCGTTAAAATATTTTCATCATTAACAGTTTGTACGAAAGAATTTTTAATTACAATCTTTATGAAAATATATATACATATATATTTTCTTTAGATGTAATCATGGATTTAATGAGTCAATATGATATTAAACTCATTTGATTTACCGTTAGAACAAGAATATATAATCTCTAAAATATTAGAGATTACATAATCGCCATGTCGAACGAAGATAAATGATGTAGAACGATTCGTAGAACGATGATTATACTCGAGGTACAGAATGAGATGTTGAAGCACGGATTGTTGAAACTTGGGTTGTTGGTGGTACTGGTGCCATTGATGCTGAGGCTGATGATGTTACTGGTGTTGGTGATACTGCTGGTGCTTGCAAATTGTATACCATGCTCTCTAAAGTTAATACTCAAGCTCGGAGTTCTCTAACTTCTTCTACTGACCCTGGTTGATTATCAGTGTGAGGTAGAGGTCGGATATCTTCTCTAGTTCCGTTAACGGTAGCTTCAAGACGAAAAATTCTTGCAAATAGGGTATAAACGGTGTTGCGAACGGGTTCGCCGGTGAGCGGGTCAAGTACTCCAAGGTTAGGTGGTAGATTCGATTCATGATATGGAGTACCTTCTTCCCTTCTCCATAGGGTGAGTATGTCGCGAACCCACCCCCATTTTTTCCAGTAATCACGGTAGTTGATTGGTTGGTGTGCTCTTGTCACGCTATCTTCGGAGTCAAAGGAACTTGGTCGATTAGTATAGGCCATCTTACGCGATCTCAGGAAAGATTTTTGGTATGAAGAGTTTAGTGACAGCAGTTGATAGTTGGATGGTATTCTCAATGCATAATTTGCATAGATATATATAGTACCAAGATCCCTTAAATTAAGGAGAAATTTACGAGAGATATCAGGCAAGGTCTACAGTAACAGATACGCTAAGATATGAATTGTCAGATACGCTAAGATATGAATTTTTTCTATACACTATTCATGCAGTCAATGCAGTAAAACGTGTCTAGACTAAGAATAGTGAGTAGGTAATTTCCTAAGGATGATAAGCAGATGATTTTCCACTAGAAATGATAACCAAAACTTTTGACATGCAGACACGGTCGAAGTCCAGACTCACTAATGCATCCTAATGACTATCAGTTAGAAACACTAATGCAAAACCTGGTTCGCTAAGACCACCGCTCTGATACCAACTGTAGAGACCCGTCCTAATCCATCTGGACGAAGTCCATATCGATTACAAACGATTCACAATAGTTGATTACATCGCGAGGTACTTGACCTCTATATCATACATTTTACAAACATTGCATTCGTTTTTAAAAGAAAAACTTGCTTTGCATCAAAAGTTGACGGCATGCATACCATTTCATAATATATCCAACTATAATTGACTTAGTAATAATCTTGATGAACTCGATGACTCGAATGCAACGTCTTTTGAAATATGTCATGAATGACTCCAAGTAAAATCTCTAATACGAGCAAATGCACAGCGGAAGATTTCTTTCATACCTGAGAATAAATATGCTTTAAAGTGTCAACCAAAAGGTTGGTGAGTTCATAGGTTTATCATAAAACAATAAAATTCATCATTTTGATAGACCACAAGATTTAAATGTTGCATGGTACAAATGGGCCCGAATCCTATACCCACCTGTAATGTACATGCTATATCTTTTAAATACAATACACCTATCTTGTGTACGAAATCATTTTTCATAAATCTTAGTAACCGTACACATATCTCGTGCACAAAAACTAATACACATAACCTGTGTATAAAATCATTCTCTCGATACATAACCTTCACATCAATTGGTGGCAATTATCATGTCCACATAATTCAATGGTGGCAATTATCATGTCCACATAATTCAATGGTGGCAATTATCATGTCCACATAATTCAATAATAATCTGCAGAACTTCTGTCTGCATAATAATTCATTCGAGGAATGTTTTGTTTGTGTCTATCTCGTCAAACATTTATAAAAGCATTTCATGTATTCGCAGTTCAAAATATATTTTAAAAGCATTTAATAAAGCAGTTGTAAAAACAGCGCATATATTCTCAGTCCCAAAAATGTAAAGAGTAAAAGGGAATCAAATGAACTCACGCATATAAATATTGTAAAATAGTTAATAAAGCATTTGCATGTATTCTCAGCCCAAAAATGTAAAGAGTAAAAAGGGAGCAAATGAAACTCACCGTACTGTATTTTGTAGTAAAAATACATATGACTATATTGAACAATGCAGGGTTGGCCTCGGATTCACAAACCTATATCATTTGTGTACTTATTAATATTCATAGTTGTAATCGAACAAATATAAATTTATTAGTTATATCATTTTTATATTAATAATATATATATTTCATATATTCATTTTGTATATAAAAATATTAAATTTTGGTATGTTATATGTAATAAATATATTTATATATATATATATATATATATATATATATATATATATATATATATATATATATATATATATATATATATATATATATATATATATCATTTGTAAAAAAATATATAGTAATTATAGTAATACTAAAATTATATTAATATTGGTAAAAATGATAATAGTTATAATACTTAATATTACTAGTAAAGGTATTAATGTCAATAATTATATTAATGATAATAATAATGATATTTATAATAAAAACTATAAAATATTAACTTTTCTGTTAATAATAGTTATGATAATGATTTGATAACATTTTTAATAATAATAATAATAATAGTAATGATTATTAGTAATAATCATAATAATCATAATGATCATAATGATGATAATATTACTTATACTAGTAGTAAAATGATAAAATTTATACTCTGAATGATAATATTAATATTAGTAATAGCATTTATAATACCAAAAATCTTATTTGTAACTATAATCATAATACTAATAATAAATGAAGTTTCCATCATAATACTTATATTAGTAATAATAATCTTAATAATTATAATTATAATAATAATAATAATAATAATAATAATAATAATGATAATAATAATAATAATGATAATAATGATTATAATATTTATAAATATGATAATACTAACAATAATAACTAAAATACCAATAATAACAATAATAAAAATAATATTAACAATAATAATAATAATAATAGTAATAATAATAATAATTTTTAAAAAAAAATTGAAAACTACCTCACACTAACCCAATACCACACCAAACCATTGAGCTGTTTTGATTTTTCTAATAATGTTTGGATCGTGATTATATTTAACCCAGTACTATTGTCGTCCACTAAAGCCCAAAGAACAAATCACGAAGCCCAATATCTAGTAACTCATTATGTTGTTGGGCTTATTAACCCGAATTCTAATCAGACACACTAGCAAGGAGACAAACAGAAACGGTAATTTGGTGTTTGGTTTTTTTTGGATCACGAAAAATATATAACCGAATAACAAAAACAATTATCAATAAGGATAACCGGTTTTCATCATCATAATCATTATCACTTCATCACTATTAACGTAACCGATATCTTATACACCACCATCATCATAATCTTAATTATCACGATCATCATTTCATCGTTCGTTTAACACGTTCACTGTGTCATTATCGAATCTTCATTATCAACTCGTTTATTATCATAACATAATTATTACGACCATCATCATATTCATCACGCCATAATCATCACGTCATCCCTTTGTCCTCACTATCAACTTCACAATCATCATAATCATGTTTAAAAATAGCTGTATGTTCGTATGGAGGTTTTAATATATATATATATATATATATATATATATATATATATATATATATATATATATATATATATATATATATATATATATATATATATATATATCAACTATTCATCATCTTCAACATCGGACCTCATCCTCATCTTCGTTGTACTATCGTTCATTGAAACAGAAAAACAACAACTAGCAGTTGTAGTAATTTTAAGTGATGAGGTATGTGGGTTGTGGTTTATTCGACGGTAACCGTAGCCATAATAGGAAAATAGATTGGAACAGAAACATGGTAACAGTACAAAAAATATATAATAATAATAACAAGGATATGGGTTTCGCGATGGTAGAGAGGTGGTGATCATAGGTGGTTCAAGGTGATGGTTTTCGGTGGAGGTGTTAGACGATGGTGGTGGAAGATTAGGTGATGGTGTTCATGGTGGTGTATGGTGATTGCTTAAGACAGAAATATATGAGAGATAGAGAGGAAGAGAGATGGTGGTTTACCGTGGTCATGGTGTTTAGAAGAAACAAAAATAACAGCGAATAGCAATGGCAGTCGAACAGTAGCAGGTTTGTGGTTGAGTTGGTGATGAATCGAAACAGAAACAGAAGAAACAACGTAATAGCAGTGGCAACAAAAGATCGTGTTTTGTTCTTGGTCTTGGTTCAATATCAACAACTGAGTTTTCGATTATGAAACCGTGATCGAGTAAAGATTTTTGTGGGTTTGTTTATGCTTGATCAAAACAGAAATATAACGGTGGTTCTCTGAATGAAACAGAAAACGAATATAGTAACATTGGTTTCGAATGGTTGTTGATGGTTATGGTCCAAGTGGGTTTCTTGATGATTGTTGATGGTGGTTTAAAAGGTGATGATAGTCGCCTCTAGTTGCAACAGACGAAGTTAGTGAACCACGGTGAGGGTTGGTGGTGGTCTCACATGGTGATTGGCGATGATGGAAAGGAGAAGAAGAAGAGTGAAGGTGGTGATGGGTTTGACCGATAGTGGTGTTGGCGAGTTCACAAAGGAGAACAAGAAAGAAGGAAATGGGTTTTGTGATTAACTCAACTCTCTGCATACATCTACATACATAACATATAGATAATTATAATATTATAATTAATAATAATAATAATAAATTGACAACCTTTAATCAAAGTGGAGGATGTAACTTTTAAAAACAGTAACGAACTCTCGTGACATATAATTGTAAGTATCTACCGACAGTTTTCACGGAGCGTGTCCATTGCTAAACAGTTAGCGTATAAATGTGTTCCTAAAAATCCCAAACTTTTAGATTAAATATATTTAATTATTTCACTCATTAACTGTTTGAAACCTAATCAAAAAGGTTCGATAATTATTTAATTTCTGTTCCAATTTATATGTACGGAATACTAATATTTAATCTTAAAAAGGTAAAAATTTTTTGACAAATCTAAAATCTTCGTAATCTCTTTACAGTCCAACATTTATTTAAATCCTTCATGAACATGTAAAATTTCTATATTAAAACTAACAAAACATCAACCGAGTGTTACCGACGTTTGCCAATTAAGCTCGAAATCATTCATTTTCCATTTACTCTCTCTCTATATATAATCAGTTTTAAATAAAAAGTTTTATCACATAAATATATATTATATATTTTTAAACAAATCGATTTAATATTATTTTATATATTTCCATGTAGTATTTATATACACATTTATATACACACACATATATATGTATCTATTTACAAATAGTTGTTCGTGAATCGTCGAGAACAGTTGAAGGTCAATTGAATATATGAAGCAGTTCAAAATTGTTGAGATCCAACCTAACAGACATTTCTTATCGTGTCAAAAATATTACATCGTATCGAGAGTTTGGTTTAAAATTAGTCGAAATTTTTCGGGTCACTACAGTACCTACCCGTTAAAGAAAGCGTACGAGTGAAGCTATCACAAAAGAGTGAAAAGTTTCGTCTGAACTTTTGACGTAGTCATGGCGGATTTCCGGAATTCAAGGAATTTAAGGAAATCTTCTAATCAGAAAGAAAATGTAATATCATGATTAATTAACAAACTGCTAGAATCACGGTAAGGATATTACATTTTCTTTCTGATTAGAAGATTATTTTCTTGATATCCGAAATAATCTTCTAGTCAGAAAGAAAATGTAATATCCTTACCGTGATTCTAGCAGTTTGCTAATTAATCATGATATTACATTTTCTTTCTGATTAGAAGATTTCCTTAAATTCCTTGAATTCTGGAAATCCGCCATGACTACGTCAAAAGTTCAGACGAAACTTTTCACTCTTTTGTGATAGCTTCACTCGTACGCTTCACATGATCGAATCGTTTTATCTATATTAATCAATAATGATAAAACTCTAACTCATATTCGTCATGAAAACATTTTTATTATTAGCCATGACGACCTCACTCAAATTTCGGGATGAAATTTCTTTAACGGGTAGGTACTGTAGTGACCCGGAAAATTTCGACTAATTTTAAATCAAATTCTCGATAGTATATTGTATTTTCAACACGATAAGCAAAGTCTGTTAGGTTGAATCTCAAAAATTTTGAACTGTTTCATATATTCAATTGACCTTCGACCATTCCCGACGATTCACGAACAACTATTTGTAAATAGTTACATATATATTTAAATATATATATAATAATAATATATATATAAATATTACTTGTAAATATATAATATTATATTTATTTGTTTAAAAGAATATAATTAATATATTTATTTACTTAAACTTGTTAATTAAGATTTTATATATATATATATATATATATATATATATATATATATATATATATATATATATATATATATATATATATATATATATATATATATATATATATATATATAGAATGTGTATATTGAAAATGAATGATTTCGAGCCTAATTAGTAAACGTCAGTAACACTCGGTTGACGTTTCGTTAGTTTTAATATAGATATATTACATGTTCATGAAGGACTAAAATAAAAGTTGAAATGTAAATCAATAACGAAGATGTTATATTTGTTAAAAGTATTTTTACCTTTTTAAGTTTAAATATTAGTACTCCGTACATATAAATTGGAACAGAAAATAAATAATTATCGAACCTTTTTGATCAGATTTCAAACAGTTAATGAGTGAAATAATTAAATATATTTAATCTAAAAATTTGAGATTTTTTTAGAGCACTTTTAAATGTTAACTGTTTAGCAATGGACACGATTTATCATTCGGGAAAAACTGTCGGTAGAGTAATTACAAGAGTGTGGCTGCTTTACTGTTTCTATCATTCTACACACGCTTTAAATTATTTAGGAGATATTAATTATCATTGTTATATTACTTATAATAATGTGTTTGTTTTAATCTTTACCTATATCTAAATTATATATAAAGATAGAGCATATGTGATTACACATATATCTACTTCCTTCTTGATCAAACTTCATTCATAACCACACACCCGTACACGATCGATCACCGAGAATGAACCAACACCTTCACCACTTACGCCACCCTACAACCACCACGAAACCCACTTATGATTCGAATGATTTCCCTAATTCGGGTGGAACCACTCAAACCACAAACCACACTACAACCGACACCATTAGAACTACCTCACCTCTTCCACCACTTTCATCTTCCATCAACCACAGTCACCTAGTACCACCTTCTGTTTTCACTATTGATGTGTGGTAAGACCACCATCGCACCACTATCTTGAAAACCACCCTCACTCACCTTGAAAATCAACCGAAGCATCATCCAAGAAAAACCACTACAATTACGTATGTTTTCCTCTTTTGTTTTTCTGCTGCGGTTGCTGTAAATAACCACCACGAAATACCACAAACTCCCATCCACCATCGTGAGCACACCAGGAACCAACCGCCACCATCCTCACCACTTCCTTCTCTATCTCTCTCTATCTCTCTCTGTAACGACCCGCACTTTTTCGATCGTTCTATACTTATAAGATTAATATTTACATAAATTAAACCTTACCAACATGATAAGCAATCCAAATTGTCGAGACTTATGTTTTTCGAAAAGAGTTTTACACAACGTTTGACCGTCTAGTTTGACCGATGATATCACGAACTATACAATATATGATAATTATACGTTTGTGTATATATATGTATATATACATATTTAACATGACCTAAGAATGTTTTAATATCTCATTTTGTATTAATAACAATAAGTTATAAGTATATTTTGAAACTACTAACTTAAGTTTTCAAAACGATAACCATACGTAACGTTAATTGACTTAAATACTTATGACCTATAATGTTTATACATATATCGTATAAGTAATGTATTTAATCACTTTTAAAGACTTAAATACATAAAACAATATAAGTATATTTACAAAAGATAACTATATTTGAATCCTCGTTCCGTTTTCTCAAAGATTTCTATACGTATACCTAGGGTATATGTACCCGTATCATACGCAGCTTCTAGATGTATTTACTATTGGTATATACCAATAAAAATCTGCTCCTTAGCAGCCTTAAATGATTAAGAAACATGTGGAACCAACCATTTGTCAAGTAGTATGAATTTAGCAAGAAAACAAAGTTAGGTATCTTTTTTTCCTTTATAACCTAAAAACGTTTTTATGCATGCACACCATTTCTTCACCCCATTTTCTCATACTTACACTTCCATTTCTCTCTCAAAATACTCTTAACTTCATACTTGATCATCTCCAAGCATTTTCTCCATCATTTAGCTTCAAAAACAACACTTAAACCTCATAAGAAAACCTTACAAAAACACTTCAAGAAATCCTTCCAAGAACACCAACTTACTTCCAATCTTTCATCCACTTCCATCACCCTTTTGGTTCTAGGTTCTTACTCCTCTTTTACAACAACCTTGTCCAAGGAACTTGAGGTAGAATCTATGTTCATAACCTTATTCGATTCATATATATATAGCTATCTTATTTTGTGGTATAAAATTTTAACAACAAGAACATAGTTTGAATGTTTTCAAACTTGTTTGCAAACTAAATAGATCCTTCTAACTTAACTTTTAAAATACTCCAAGACCTGTAATATAACTTAAATATATGCTAATTTAACAAGGTATAACTTGGTTTTTTCAAAGATTATCTTAAAAACTGTTTTTACGACGTCGGAGTGCCACCGGGGGCTGTTTTGAGTTGGATAATTAAAAACCATCTTAAACTTTGAATTGGAGGTTTATTTTCTAGAAAAATGATTTTTACTATGAATATGATAACACATAAAAATTTCATGATTTAACTCAAAGTATAAGTATTTTTAGAAAAATAATCATTTAAGGTTGTTTACATGATGGAAAATGATTAACTTCATAAGTTTCACTAAAGTTTGACCTATGCCGTGTGATTTTGAATACAAACTAAGGTATTTACAGTTCATAGTCTTAAAGAGGGACTCGATCCAAGGAGATGGCAAGTTGAATCAACGAAAACGGAGTTGTAACGAAGAAACTATGACCGAAACAAAATCGGATATCCAAGACTAGTTTAGCCACGAAAATAATTGGGAAAAAATTAAATAAATCACATCTTTTTAAGTTAATATGATATTTTATATATATGTACTTATAATTCAATTTTATATGGTTCAGGATCACCCGTAAACAACACGAGAAGATTAATCATAAGATCCCATGATTGTACGCAACACGTCATTTGACAACACCGGTACTTTATGTACGCAACACGTCATTTGACAACACCGGTACCATGGGTCAAGATTAATCTCGACCAATACATATACGATGAGGTTTTATTTATTTCGTTGGGGGTTTTATTTATTTCATTGCGGGTATATTAAACATCTAAAAATGAACCATTAAAATTGAATTACTAACAACGAACTGCTAACTACGGACTAAGGAATTATTCAAAGTATTAAAAGTATAACAAGTATATATATGTGACGTTTGTTTAAAAAGAAAAGGTATTGATATATTATATATGGATAGGTTCGTGATATCAACCGGAGACCAAGTCAAATTATATATATATCTTCAAGACGAAAGTGAGTATATAGTCCCACTTTTAAACTCTAAATATTTCGGGATGAGAATACATGTATTTTATGTTTTACGTTATGGACACAAGTAACTGAAAAATATATTCTACGTTGAGTTGTACCACTGGCATACTTCCCTGTAGCTTGGTAACTGTTATTTACAGCGGTATTGTAAACGCGAATCCTGTTGATAGATCTATCGGGCCTGACAACCCCAACCGGACTGGACGACCAGTATTCAACGGTTGCACAGTACTTCGTTTCGTGACTACACTTGGTACGGTGTAGTAAGATTTCATAATAAAGGGAATATGCGACGTGATTAAATGTTAAGTATGGTTACCAAGTGCTCAACCACTTAGAATATTTTTATTAAACTGTTTATATACGAAATCTTGTGGTCTATATATATATATTGCTGCCGGCATTAAACCTATATCTCACCAACTTTATGTTGACCTTTTAAAACATGTCTATTCTCAGGTGATTACTAAAGCTTCCGCTGCATTATGTTGAATTTGAGCAGGATCTTGCGTACGCATATTTGTGTCAAAAATAAAACTGCATACCCAAGGATTTGTGTTGTAAAATATGCTCGAAATCGTGTTGTTATCATTATATGTAAAGTTTGTAAGTCGAAGATTATCGCTAAACGATAATCATCTTTTTATTGTCTAAAGCTTGTAACAAAAATAATGGTTATGGTTTGTAATGTATAATATATGCAGTTTCTCTTTTAAAAATGTCGCATATAGAGGTCAATACCTCGCAATGAAATCATACGTTATCTAACACGTTCTTATGGTTAAGGACGGGTTATGACATGTGGTATCAGAGCGGTGGTCTTAGCGAACCAGGTTTGCATTAGTGTGTCTAATTGATAAGTCGTTAGGATACATTAGTAAGTCTGGACTTTGACCGGGTCTGATTTAAAAACCATTGCTTATCATTGTTGGTTAAAATTTATATGTAAATATTATGTAGTACTAATGGGTTAGTTGTTGTGTGATAGATGTCGGGCTCAAAACTTGTCATCACATTCAGCGACTCCGAACCAGAATCTTCAGATGGTGTTCCAGTCATTAACCTATCCGATGACGAAAATAATATCTTTGGGGAAGACTCACAAATTCCGGATGAACCGACTATAGAGAACCCGGAAAGTGAACCCGAGGAGGAAAGTGAACCCGAGGAGGAAAGTGAACCCGAGGAGGAAAGTGAACCCGAGGAGGAAAGTGAACCCGAGGAAGAAATACAGGAAATTACAAAAGATGAGTTCGAACTAGGAAAGAAACGAAAGGCTAATGAATTAGAAAATTCAAATCCCGAGTTTAGTAAGGATGATGTGGCACCAACTCCACTAGACACTACCACCCCTATTTCCGCTATTCCTATTCGTTCTATCCTGGCATCCAGTTCTTCAGCCCCACAGCCAAAATATAGGCAGACAGCCAGGATAAGCGTTAAGCGATTCTTTGAACATAAACGTCCTAGAAAATAGACCAAACGATGCGCTGCCGTATTAAACCATGGGATCATATAATGTTTTGTATAATATTATTAGTGTGGTTTGCTTAATGTTCGATGTAAGATAAGCATATGTAAAATAGTGAAGTGTGAAATGCAATAATTTTCCATGGTTAAGTATTATTTAGATGGTAGTAATTGATTCTGTACTGAGCTATTAAGTATGGACATTAACGGGTAGGTACTACCCTAGATATAATTATAAAACGCTAATAAGAAGAAAAGGCTTTTATAATAATACCTGGTTCATATTATTAACAAGCTATAATGTACTATAAATACACACTACATCTATAATAATCCATGTGAATAATTATTTTCTTTCATTAGGAAATGGCGCGATTGAATCGAATGACGGAACAAGAAATCCAGGAACTCATCAATCAGCGAGTGAACGACAGAATGTTATGGGTCGAGGCTGCAAGAGGTGCTGCAGTTAACCCAAATCCTCGTGTGGGGTGCACTTACAAAACTTTTCAAGCTTGCAAGCCCTCATCATTCAGTGGAACAGAAGGACCAATCGGTTTAACCCGGTGGATAGAAAAGATGGAGACTGTGTTTAAAATCAGTGGTTGTGTTGAAAAGGACATGACCAAGTATGCATCGTGCACTTTACAAGATAGTGCACTCACGTGGTGGAAAAATTATGTGAAGGCTGTAGGAGGAGATGTAGCTTATGATACTCCGTGGGAAGAATTCAAAACAATGTTAATCAACGAATATTGTCCAAGGAACGAGGTTAGGAAGTTGGAAGATGAGTTACGAAGTCTGAAGGTTATTGGTACTGAAATCACCAACTACAATCAGCGATTCATGGAATTAGTTTTGCTATGTCCTGAATTGGTTCCAACCGAAGAACGGAAGATTGAAATGTACAAAGATGGTTTGCCCAAAAAGGTCAAGGCAAACGTTACAGCATCGAAACCTAAGACAATTCATGAAGCTATAACCATGGCAAACGAGCTAATGGATCAGGTCATCATGGATAAGAAAGCATCCAATACTGATGTGAAGGTATCAGGTAACAAAAGAAAGTGGAATGGAAATTATGATCGAGGTAACCAACAACAATCTTTTAAGAAACAAGAAACCATACAAGGTGCAGGTAGTGGTTCAAGCTTTGGTTACAAAGGACAAAATCCTTTATGCAACCGATGCCACAAACATCACTCTGGCTACTGTAATGTGGTATGCAACAAATGTAATCGAAAGGGTCATCTTGCTGAAGATTGTAGGGCTCTCGTTACAAATACAAATGGTACCAAGACTCCTGCCACCAATGCAAATAGAACTGCTTTGGCTACCATTACTTGTTATGGGTGTGGAAAACAAGGTCACTATAAGAGCCAGTGTCCGAATCCAGAGAAGAATAATGGATCTGCACGTGGAAGAGCATTTGTTATTAATGCTAGAGAGGCGTGTGAAGACCCGGAGCTTGTTACGGGTACGTTTACCATTAATAACTTATCCGCATCTATTATATTTGATACTGGTGCCGATAGAAGTTACGTGAGTAGAGGCTTTTACGCTAAATTGAATTGTTCATCATTACCTCTAGATGCTAAGTACATGATTGAGTTAGCTAATGGTAAACTAATTAAAGCCGATAAAATTTGCCGTGATTGTAAAATAAATTTAGCCGGAGAAACATTTAAAATTGACTTAATACCCGTAGAATTAGGAAGTTTTGATGTAATAGTCGGCATGGACTGGATGTCCAAAGTAGGAGCTGAAGTTGTGTGTGCCAAGAAGGCAATTCACATTCCTTGTAAGGATAGATTGCCGGTGATGATTTATGGAGAGAAGGGTAACTCAAAGCTAAAACTCATTAGTTATTTGAAAGCTCAAAAGTGCTTGAAGAAAGGGTGCTATGCTATCTTAGCACATGTTAATAAAGTCGAAAAGAAAGAAAAAGAGAAGTGCATCAACGACGTGCCTGTGGCAAGAGATTTTCCTGAAGTTTTTCCGGAAGAGTTGCCGGGATTACCTCCATTTAGATCTGTAGAATTTCAAATAGATTTAGTACCAGGAGCCGCACCAGTGGCTCGTGCTCCATATAGACTTGCACCGTCCGAGTTAAAAGAACTTCAGAGTCAGTTAAAAGAATTACTGGATCATGGATTCATACGACCAAGTACTTCACCGTGGGGAGCTCCGATTCTATTTGTTAAAAAGAAAGATGGATCTTTTAGGATGTGTATAGATTATCGTGAATTAAATAAGTTAACTATCAAAAATCGGTATCCACTACCGAGAATTGATGACTTATTTGATCAACTCCAGGGATCATGTGTTTATTCGAAAATCGACCTAAGATCGGGCTATCATCAACTACGTGTCAAAGAAGAGGACATTCCGAAAACTGCTTTTCGGACACGTTATGGTCATTACGAATTTTTGGTCATGCCGTTTATTGACGAATGCGCCAGCTGTATTCATGGACCTCATGAATCGAGTTTGTAGTCCGTATTTAGATAAGTTTGTTATCGTTTTCATTGATGACATTCTTATCTATTTCAAGAGTGAGCAAGAGCATGAGCAGCATTTAAGGTTGATATTAGAGTTATTGAGAAAAGAACAGCTATACGCTAAATTTTCTAAGTGTGCTTTCTGGTTGAAAGAAGTGCAATTTCTTGGCCACGTTGTTAGTAGCAAAGGAATTCTGGTTGATCCAGCAAAAATTGAAGCCATTGAAAAATGGGAGACTCCTAAAACACCAATGCAGATACGCCAATTTTTGGGTTTAGCCGGTTATTATAGAAGGTTTATTCAAGATTTTTCCCGAATAGCTAAGCCGTTGACAGCATTAACGCAAAAAGGGAAGAAATACGAATGGACCTCGGAGCAGGAGAACGCATTTCAATTACTGAAGAAGAAGTTAACTACGGCGCCTATTTTATCGTTACCTGAAGGGAACGATGATTTTGAAATATATTGTGACGCTTCGCGACAAGGTTTTGGTTATGTTCTTTTGCAACGAAAGAAAGTTATTTCATACGCATCCCGACAATTAAAGATTCACGAGCGGAATTATACGACGCATGATCTAGAACTGGGAGCAGTCGTGTTTGCATTGAAGATATGGAGACACTACTTGTATGGGGTTAAATGCACTGTGTTTACTGATCATAAAAGCCTTCAACATATTTTCGATCAAAAACAGCTGAACATGAGGCAACGTAGGTGGGTTGAGTTAATAAATGACTATGATTGTGAAATTCGTTATCATCCCGGGAAAGCGAACGTGGTGGCCGACGCTCTAAGCAGAAAGGAACGAGAACCAATTCGAGTACGAGCGATGAACATAAAAATTCGCATGAATCTCAACTCACAAATCAAAGAAGTTCAACGAGAAGCACTTACTAAAGAAAATATAGGAAATGAAATAATGAAGAAGTATGAGAAGCAACTTGTTATGCGAGAAGATGGAATTCGATATTTTGCAAATCGTATTTGGGTACCGAAGTTGGGTGGATTAAGGAAGTTGATATTGAACGAGGCACATAAGACAAGATATTCGATACATCCTGGAGTTGGAAAGATGTACCAAGATCTTAAGACGCATTATTGGTGGCCTAATTTGAAGACAGACGTTGCAACATATGTTGGGGAATGTTTAACTTGTTCTAAAGTCAAAGCAGAACACCAGAAGCCGTCAGGGTTACTTCAACAACCAGAAATTCCAGAATGGAAATGGGACGGTATTACCATGGATTTCATCACGAAGTTACCAAAGACTGCCTGGGGATACGACACCATTTGGGTGATTGTTGATCGTCTCACCAAGTCTGCACATTTCTTGCCTATGAAGGAAACGGATAGAATGGAGAAACTATTACGATTGTATATAAAGGAAATTGTTTCAAGGCATGGAATACCTATTTCCATTATATCTGATCGTGATAGTAGATTTACCTCAAAGTTCTGGCAATCACTACAGGAGGCCCTAGGAACTCGTTTGGATATGAGCACCGCATATCATCCGCAAACCGACGGGTAGAGTGAAAGAACAATTCAGACTCTTGAAGACATGCTCAGGGCATGTGTGATCGATTTTGGAAACGGATGGGATAAGTATTTACCGTTAGCAGAATTCTCGTATAATAATAGTTATCATGCGAGCATTAAAGCTGCACCATTCGAAGTATTGTATGGAAGGAAGTGTAGATCTCCTATCTGTTGGAATGAAGTAGGAGATCGACATTTAACTGGTCCCGAGATCATACACGAAACGACTGAGAAGATAGTACAAATCAAGGAGAGATTGAAAACAGCCCGTAGTCACCAAAAGAGCTACGCCGATGTCCGAAGGAAACCATTAGAGTTTAAGATCGGTGACATGGTTATGCTAAAGGTGTCACCTTGGAATGGTGTGATACGTTTTGGAAAAAGGGGTAAACTGAACCCAAGATATGTAGGCCCGTTCAAGATCATCGAACGCATTGGACCGGTAGCTTATCGACTCGAGTTACCGCAACAACTCGCCGGAGTACATAATACCTTTCACGTCTCGAACCTTAAGAAGTGTCTTGCAAAGGAAGACCTCACCATTCCTCTTGAAGAAATCCATGTCGACGAGAAACTACAATTCGTCGAAGAACCAATCGAAATCATGGACCGTGAAGTTAAACAGCTCAAGCAAAGCAACATACCGATCGTTAAGGTTCGTTGGAATGCTCGAAGAGGTCCCGAGTTTACGTGGGAACGGGAGGATCAGATGAAACAAAAGTATCCACACTTGTTTCTCGATGACGCAAAATAGGTACAATTTTAAAATTTCGGGACGAAATTTATTTAACGGGGAGGTAATGTAACGACCCGCACTTTTTCGATCGTTCTATACTTATAAGATTAATATTTACATAAATTAAACCTTACCAACATGATAAGCAATCCAAATTGTCGAGACTTATGTTTTTCGAAAAGAGTTTTACACAACGTTTGACCGTCTAGTTTGACCGATGATATCACGAACTATACAATATATGATAATTATACGTTTGTGTATATATATGTATATATACATATTTAACATGACCTAAGAATGTTTTAATATCTCATTTTGTATTAATAACAATAAGTTATAAGTATATTTTGAAACTACTAACTTAAGTTTTCAAAACGATAACCATACGTAACGTTAATTGACTTAAATACTTATGACCTATAATGTTTATACATATATCGTATAAGTAATGTATTTAATCACTTTTAAAGACTTAAATACATAAAACAATATAAGTATATTTACAAAAGATAACTATATTTGAATCCTCGTTCCGTTTTCTCAAAGATTTCTATACGTATACCTAGGGTATATGTACCCGTATCATACGCAGCTTCTAGATGTATTTACTATTGGTATATACCAATAAAAATCTGCTCCTTAGCAGCCTTAAATGATTAAGAAACATGTGGAACCAACCATTTGTCAAGTAGTATGAATTATTTAGCAAGAAAACAAAGTTAGGTATCTTTTTTTCCTTTATAACCTAAAAACGTTTTTATGCATGCACACCATTTCTTCACCCCATTTTCTCATACTTACACTTCCATTTCTCTCTCAAAATACTCTTAACTTCATACTTGATCATCTCCAAGCATTTTCCCCATCATTTAGCTTCAAAAACAACACTTAAACCTCATAAGAAAACCTTACAAAAACACTTCAAGAAATCCTTCCAAGAACACCAACTTACTTCCAATCTTTCATCCACTTCCATCACCCTTTTGGTTCTAGGTTCTTACTCCTCTTTTACAACAACCTTGTCCAAGGAACTTGAGGTAGAATCTATGTTCATAACCTTATTCGATTCATATATATATAGCTATCTTATTTTGTGGTATAAAATTTTAACAACAAGAACATAGTTTGAATGTTTTCAAACTTGTTTGCAAACTAAATAGATCCTTCTAACTTAACTTTTAAAATACTCCAAGACCTGTAATATAACTTAAATATATGCTAATTTAACAAGGTATAACTTGGTTTTTTCAAAGATTATCTTAAAAACTGTTTTTACGACGTCGGAGTGCCACCGGGGGCTGTTTTGGGTTGGATAATTAAAAACCATCTTAAACTTTGAATTGGAGGTTTATTTTCTGGAAAAATGATTTTTACTATGAATACGATAACACATAAAAATTTCATGATTTAACTCAAAGTATAAGTATTTTTAGAAAAATAATCATTTAAGGTTGTTTACATGATGGAAAATGATTAACTTCATAAGTTTCACTAAAGTTTGACCTATGCCGTGTGATTTTGAATACAAACTAAGGTATTTACAGTTCATAGTCTTAAAGAGGGACTCGATCCAAGGAGATGGCAAGTTGAATCAACGAAAACGGAGTTGTAACGAAGAAACTATGACCGAAACAAAATCGGATATCCAAGACTAGTTTAGCCACGAAAATAATTGGGAAAAAATTAAATAAATCACATCTTTTTAAGTTAATATGATATTTTATATATATGTACTTATAATTCAATTTTATATGGTTCAGGATCACCCGTAAACAACACGAGAAGATTAATCATAAGATCCCATGATTGTACGCAACACGTCATTTGACAACACCGGTACTTTATGTACGCAACACGTCATTTGACAACACCGGTACCATGGGTCAAGATTAATCTCGACCAATACATATACGATGAGGTTTTATTTATTTCGTTGGGGGTTTTATTTATTTCATTGCGGGTATATTAAACATCTAAAAATGAACCATTAAAATTGAATTACTAACAACGAACTGCTAACTACGGACTAAGGAATTATTCAAAGTATTAAAAGTATAACAAGTATATATATGTGACGTTTGTTTAAAAAGAAAAGGTATTGATATATTATATATGGATAGGTTCGTGATATCAACCGGAGACCAAGTCAAATTATATATATATCTTCAAGACGAAAGTGAGTATATAGTCCCACTTTTAAACTCTAAATATTTCGGGATGAGAATACATGTATTTTATGTTTTACGTTATGGACACAAGTAACTGAAAAATATATTCTACGTTGAGTTGTACCACTGGCATACTTCCCTGTAGCTTGGTAACTGTTATTTACAGCGGTATTGTAAACGCGAATCCTGTTGATAGATCTATCGGGCCTGACAACCCCAACCGGACTGGACGACCAGTATTCAACGGTTGCACAGTACTTCGTTTCGTGACTACACTTGGTACAGTGTAGTAAGATTTCATAATAAAGGGAATATGCGACGTGATTAAATGTTAAGTATGGTTACCAAGTGCTCAACCACTTAGAATATTTTTATTAAACTGTTTATATACGAAATCTTGTGGTCTATATATATATATTGCTGCCGGCATTAAACCTATATCTCACCAACTTTATGTTGACCTTTTAAAACATGTCTATTCTCAGGTGATTACTAAAGCTTCCGCTGCATTATGTTGAATTTGAGCAGGATCTTGCGTACGCATATTTGTGTCAAAAATAAAACTGCATACCCAAGGATTTGTGTTGTAAAATATGCTCAAAATCGTGTTGTTATCATTATATGTAAAGTTTATTAAGTCGAAGATTATCGCTAAACGATAATCATCTTTTTATTGTCTAAAGCTTGTAACAAAAATAATGGTTATGGTTTGTAATGTATAATATATGCAGTTTCTCTTTTAAAAATGTCGCATATAGAGGTCAATACCTCGCAATGAAATCATACGTTATCTAACACGTTCTTATGGTTAAGGACGGGTTATGACACTCTCTCTCTCTCTCTCTTCATTTCCCTCTCTTCATCTTGAACCCACCATCACAATTACCATCACCATAATTGTGTGTTCCTAACTACTGTTGCTTTTCCGTTTATATTTCGATGAACATCCCAAATAACATCGTCTTCTACTGATTCTGCTCAACTTGTTTTTCGGTTTTCTCTTCCTTCAAAACGTAAGTAACTATTAGCCAGTTTTTGAATTGCTGCTGCTATTATTTTCTGTTTAGAAACGATGATGAAGATGTTGATGGTGGCGAGTAGATAATGATGGTGAAGAAGACGATGAATAGTTGATTTTGATTATGATGATGTTGATAATCAAAGATGGTGTATGATGTTGATAATCGAAGATGGTGTATGATGTTGATGTCGATAAGGTGAATCGCGATAAAGATGGTGCCCGTTCAAGATATAATTATGAAGATAAGAATGATGATTGATCATATAAAGAGGATGGTGATGGGGTTATGTGGTCGATGATTAGAGATGATGGTATGATGATGATGATCATGATTGTATTTATGTTGATGATGAAAGTAATAAGTATGGAAATATCGATAATGCGTTTACAACAGGATTCCACCCCCATCTGTCACTTATTCGAATTTAATTAAAACAAGAATTGGGCTGTAAAATGTTGGGCTTGGGTTATTGTAGTTGGGCCAAAGGGTTGGGCCAAATTATAAGAGGAAACGAGATTATATACATGTGGGGTGATAGATTTTCAGAAAAGCTGAGTTAGACGAATGGATAGGAGTGGTGTCTGGTGAGCGAGAGGTCTCGGGTTCGAGTCCCGTTCATGACAGATTTTTTTTAAAAGCTTTAAAGGTAGTCCATTTCATTTATTATCATATTTATTATTATTATTATTATTATTATTATAATCATGATTATGATTATGATTATGAGATGATTAGTATTACTATTATTATTATCATTAAAATGAGCATTAAGATTATTATTACTATTATTATTATTAATATTGTTATTAGTATTATCTCTAAAATTATCATTGTTGAAATTATTATTATTAACTATATTTACTAATGATATTATCATAAAATAATACAATTTTTTATTTATATTATTTTATCAAATGATTTTTAGCTATATAACACTATAGTTAATACATATAACAAAGCTATATTAACATTTTATAATAAATACTAATTACTTATTTAAATTACATAAAATAGAAATATTTAAATTAGTCATTAATGAAATATATAATTTATTAAAATAACAATTATATCATTAATAATGTATAAAATTGTTCGATTACAATCATATGTGTTAATATATATATAAATGATATAGGTTCGTGAATTCGAGGCCAACCTTGCATTGTTCAGTTCCGTCGTACCCATATTTTTACTACAAAATATCGTATAGTGAGTTCATTTGATTCCCTTTTACTCTTTACATTTTTGGGACTGAGAATACATGCGCTACTTTTACAACTGCTTTATTAAATGCTTTTGAAATACATTTTGAACTGCGAATACATGAAATGCTTTTATAAATGTTTGACGAGATAGACACAAGCAAAACATTGCTCGAATGAATTATGTGGACGTGATAATTGCCACCATTGAATTATGTAGACGTGATAATTGCCACAATTGATATGAATATTTTTCCCCTGATTATTATTGCTTGGTAACCTAAGAATTAGGGAACATCACTAATTTTGAGAATTAGTGCACGCCTAATTGACGCGAATCCTAAAGGTAGCTACTGGGTTTAACACCCACACCCAGAATGTTCACTAGACGGAAGGACTAGTGGGCGTGGTGTTTAGTACTTCGAAGTTTATATGATTATTATACAAACGAGATGTTCTGTTTTGGGGATATTATTATGCGCATTATATGTTAAGGTCGGTTACCAAGCCAAGCTATGAAAGCAATGAAAAGTGAATGTTATGTATCGAGAAAATGATTTTATACACAGGTTATGTGTATGTTATTTTTGTGCACAAGATATGTGTACGGTTACTAAGATTTATGAAAGATGATTTCGTACACGAGAAAGGTGTACTGTATTTAAAAGATATCGCATGTACATTACATGTGGGTATAGGATTCGGGCCCATTTGTACCATGCAGGATTTAAATCTTGTGGTATATCAAAATGATGAATTTTATTTTTTTAAGATAAACCTATGAACTCACCAACCTTTTGGTTGACACTTGAAAGCATGTTTATTCTCAGGTATGAAAGAAACCTTCCGCTGTGCATTTGTTCATTTTAAAGACATTATTTGAAGTCGATCATCGTAATGGGACCAGATGTTGGTGACTTCGTCCAGATGGATTAGGACGGGGTATGACATAATCAGATTGTAAAAAATGATGAAAACGATTTGGTATTGGGTTGGGGTTTCATCGTAACGCTCTTTGATTTTGATCGGTTATTGAACAGCAAAAATTAGCTAAATATCAATTTCAGAGTACTATTAAAAAATGTAACCTTGTTTTATCAGCTGTTGCTGCAGCATCCTTTAATGATCAAGCATGTACCTAAAATCATATGTCATTATATAAAAAGGGACAAAACATAATGTAGTAATCAAAAGATGTTGTAAATGGTAGGATATATAAACAAATATATAAGCATAAGCACCCTTTACTTGAGTTCAATCATGTCCAGTGACACCATGTGCAAGATTGACTGAAATTTATTTTTCTAACCAATTTACTTGATCATCAAATGAGATCGTGTTTCTTGGGCTTGTTCGCATACTTTTTCTTCTTCTTGGACTTGTTTCATTATGGATTTTTCCTTTGACTTTCCAGTTTTGACTTCGGTTTTTAAGGATGAAGCGTTGGATAAAGATTTTCTGATTGGTTTCTTGGAAGCAGCCGCAGTGTTTTTATCATCGTCTGTTGCATTTACATGAGGTGTCTCTGTCATGTTTTTAGTCGCACGTGGGCTAATTGCAGTCCCATTGCTGGTTGCAGCCACATTACTTTTGTTACTGCCAAGTTTGGGTGATTTTGGACGTGTTGTGGATATCTGCAGTCATAAAACGTATGTTAAACAGAACAACAAAAAACAACAATCACACACAATATTTACCTAATTCAATTAGATGGTCCTATTACTATTCAGTAACCACAGTAACAACACATAGTATGTAATGCACGAATGTAGTAGCACAAAAACGAAATAGCTACGCAGTGCATTCATAACCGTTTTATTACAAAAGTTTGATTACCAAAATTATGGACCAATCAACAGCCCAACTTAACAGTAGTAAACTACAGCAGACTAAAAAGGTCAATGAATGTAAAGTTCAATGAAAATCAGGCTTATAGCATGACTAAAAAGCCAGATAGTTAAAAATACCTTCTTTAAATCGACTTTTGGAGGCAGTTCTTTGTAGAATTTTGGCATTGGTGCAGCTTTAAACTTCAAGCTCTTCCTCAATTGCTTTATCTCCGTTTCTTGGCTTTCCTGTATTACCAACTTAACATGTTCGAATTACAATTGATGTCACTCGATTGGTGTGTTTAGATTCTACATTTTCTAATTAAATACACCAAGATTTATCTTGTCAAAACCTCTTACTTCTCTTGCAGAGTAGTTTTCTCCACTTCTTTTGCATGAATCTTCTCCTCAATCTTTGAGAAAAACTATTGCACAAACATTAAACACGATTAATACATGATTACTCAATTTATTCAAGATTCAAGCAGGTAATTAAAAGAAATGTAAAAGATTTAAATATTAAAGTGAGTACTTCTTTTCGCTTCTCGGCGCGCTCTTCCAATCTAGAAGAAAAGCCTATAACAGTGTTCTTTTGCTGTCCATCAGTAGCAACATTCCTAATCAAGAAGACAAATCCACAAAAAAAAAAGTTAAAAAATGGAAATCTTAAGCAGCTAACCGGTTTTCTTGTCGAAAAGAGAGCTTCAAAAATGAATATAACCAAAAAACATAGCGAAAAACCGTAATGGATCATGCTCTTAAGGTTATCCCCTTCATGAAAACATAACCTTCACATAGTGAAAAGCCCTATCTTACCCCACATTCAAGAAGGCCAGAAATCAAGTTATCCCCTTCAATTACATGAATCTGCTATCTGCTATCTACAATAAAGGAAAAACTAAAATCACCTAAATATTAAAATAATTTCAATATAAAAACACTTGAAAAAAACCTGAATCAACATAAACCCTAGAAAACACTTCAAATTCATCTAAATCAACATAAACATAAACATAAATCAAATTACTACCTAACAGATTTATTATCCGATTCAATAGCAAAACACAACTGGAAAATGCAAAACACAACTTAAACTTAAAGCTTTAAATTACGTGGAAGAACCAAACCCGATCGTATTATGCATAAACTCTATTGGAAAAAAGAAATCACAAAGGCGAACAACAAAATTGTAAAAATAACCAACCAACTGACTGGAAGAAACCAAAATTAAACAAAACACTACACCTAAGGTGATGAGAGGTCGGTTGAAATCACAGGAAAACCTGCACGAAAGCACAAACAAACAGCAAAAAGTAAAAGAAAAAAAAAGAACCCAAAAAATTGTTCCTGTGGAAAAAAAAAAAGGAACAATTATGAGAACATATTGATAAGATTCATGTATGTTAGGAAAAAAACAACATAAAATTCTAGCTGCGTTTAAACAACTTGAACTAAAGAGTACCTGATGAAATGCAAGTTCCCTATTTGAAGTAACAAATTTAGTGGTTGTCCAGCACCATGTTTCTGCAATCACATCCAAAAACATCAACTTAGAAAACACAACATAATCAAATATTAATTCAGGGATGATTACCTGCTTTGAAGTGTGATGCATATTCAGTCCCAAAGATCCATAACATATGTAGCAAAAAATTGCGGCATATCTTTACAGAAAAATAATTAAAGTAAAATTAAAAAGTAGCCAGTTGGACATCCATATCCATACTCAACCTCCTACAATATCATCGCTAAATTACATCGATACAAATAATAACTTTTATTTATCAATAAAAATTAAAGAATAAATTCAATTGAATAAAATTTACATTTCAGTAAATAATTTGGGGATGATAGGCTTACAAATAAGCAGATCAATTCAGTAAATAAATTCAATTGAAGAAAAAGAAGCAAACAAACCCTAAATGAAAAGGAAGGAATGTTACCTGTAGAGAAAGAATAGATCGAGAGAGAAAGAAGTGAGTACAGATCTGATCTGAAATATGAGGCTTGCGTGTTTTTGTTGGTTAATGGAGAAAGGAGGTGAAGTTGAAGGTAAGGGAGAAGGCATGGTTGAACAGGAGAAGTGTGCAGGAGATGTCGAGTTGAATTGGCCGGTTTTCCTTTTTTTTTTTTTTAAGTGTCAAACTATGTGAAAAGTGTGGTGTGTGTAAATCGTGAATAGTAACTCTTTCTTTTTGTGAGAGGAGGGTGGCAAGTGGACCAATGGAAAGGTACAAAAAGTGGCTGTTATTAGTATGTGTGTAATATAGGTGAGAGTGGCAGTGAGCACTATATCTCGCCATAAGTTTGTGGAATTACTCTAATATAATTCTATTGAAGGATATTCATTTGAGTCCAAGTTTTATCTTGAGTTTGAGGGTATCATTTTTAGCCCTTAGATTCACTTTGATCAATGGCTTAGGATTAACTTTAAGAAATATTAGTATTTTGGGCAGAGGGGCATTTTCGTTCAATCAGTGCAAATATTTTTTACACTCACACTCAAACGTCCAGCATCTGTTTCAATTCTCTCTCAATCTCCTTCTCTATTCTAGGGTTTCAAAACTATCTATCGATCTCTCTCATTCTTCTCTCGATCTCTCCCGTTCTTCTCTCGATCTCAAACTTTTTCACGATCATCTAATCCGCCATCAACAATCATCAATTTACAGCATTCATCAACAATGGCGAAATCAAACGATTTTAGGGTTTCGAACGCATCTCCGGCTGAAAAACAAAGTCCGGCCATTAAACAAGCTTCGGGCAAATCTATAGGTAATTTTACTATGTTTTATTGAACAATCAATCAATTGTTGTTCTATTCCTTTGTTTTTTTTAATTTTTCAGGGTTTTGTGATATACTGATTCATGTGTGTTGTTTCTCCAATCACACATGATTTGTTTGTGATTATTTTATACGTATATTTGTTTCATTTTTGTTGTTGAACAATCAGAATGCAAGTATACAATTTTTGTGTTCAGAATGTAATTTTTATGGTTTTAATCACATGTGCTTTTTACAAGGAATCAGTTCGTAGTCACATTTAAATGTTAAAAAATTGCATCACCTCTGATTGTATTTGGTTTAGTGTCACATTTAGGGTTTTTTATACCATTTTTGTGATCAGATTGTAATTTTTATGGTTTTCAATCACTTGTGATCATAGAATGAAATTACTTCAAAGTCACAATTTAGATGTTAACATTCAGTTTTTTGCTTGTTCAAATTACTTAGATGTTAACAAATGTCATCACATATGATTTATTGTTTTAATTTTTAGTAATTTACATGTTTTTATAGTTAAATCAAAATGTATTTATTTCTTTAATGTTTGTGATTTAATGCCATCACATGTGATTACAACATTCAATCGCATATATGATTACTTTATTCAATCACATGTGATTACAGCATTTAATCACATGTGATTACAGCATTCAATCACATGTGATTATATCTTTCAATTCCATGTGCTAAACTAAAATGAGGTTATGTTAGGTTATCATTAAATCATATTTACTTTTCTGATTTATTTTTTCAGCAATATGCCTTTGGTAAGCATCTCAAACTGCATAAGCATCATTTCGAAAGAATGATTGAAAAACTAAAGCCTCATAAAATGACAATTCCATGGATGACAAGAGATATTGTGCTAGATTGTGGTGTTTTTGTCATGTACCATATGGATAGGTGTAAAGCCACAACTGGGAGTGATTAGACTGAGGAATTAGCGGTTGAATCTTCAGAGCAAAAAAATAGCTTCGGAAGTTGATATTCCGGTATGCATCAAAGATATTAACACATACTCTAAACTGACATTCTGACAAGATGGTTTGAAATGCTATAGTATTCAACAGATTTCATCGGGTGGAAGACTATAGAGATGTTTTCATTTCTGCACAAAAATAAAGAGTGAGTCGTGTTGAAAAATCAAAAGAGGTTATCTCTGCTGCACAAGAAAAGTGAAGTGTTTAATGACGAGTGTGGTGTATTGTACACGATATTGTTTGTTGCATGTTTGATGATGATAAGTGTGGTGTAATTTAAATGATTAAACATACATGTATGTTTTTGTTGCATAGTAAATGACATGCTAGTGGTTTAGATTTCGATTTATGTATTCTTTTTTTTTTTTATCTAATATTGGTATTGGTTTTATTTTGTTGATTGTTTGATGGTTGATTGAATTTATTAAACAGCTACAGGTTACAATCACATATAAATCAACATTACAATCACTTGTGATTATGCATTCCAATCACATGTGATTTACCTTTCCAAACACTTGTGATTATGCATTTCAGTCACTTGTACATGCCAATCACTTGTGATTCTGCATAACAATCACTTGTAATTCTATATAACAATCACTTGTGATTCTTCATAACAATCACAATGCACTTAATATAATCACTTGTAATTTTACTTTTTGCCAATCACTTGTGATTTTTTTGCCAATCACTTGTGATTGTGCATACAATCACAAGTGATTCTGCATAACAATCACAGTCCATTCAATATAATCACTTGTAAGTTTACTTTTGACAATCACTTGTGATTCTACATCTGCTAATCAGTTGTGATTCTTCATAACAATCACAGTGCACTTAATATAATCACTTGTAATTTTACTTTTTGCCAATCACTTGTGATTCTGCATAACAATTACAAGTGATTCTGCATAACAATAACAATCTATTCAATATAATCACTTGTAAGTTTACTTTTGACAATCACTTGTGTTTTTGCATCTGCCAATCACTTGTGATTCTTCATAACAATCACAGTGCACTTAATATAATCACTTGTAATTTTACTTTTTGCCAATCACTTGTGATTCTGCATAAGAATTACAAGTGATTCTGCATAACAATCACAGTCCATTCAATATAATCACTTGTAAGTTTACTTTTGACAATCACTTGTGATTCTGCATCTGCTAATCACTTGTGATTCTTCATAACAATCACAGTGCACTTAATATAATCACTTGTACATGACAATCACTTGTGATTATACATAACAATCACTTGTGATTCTATATAACAATCACTTGTGATTCTTCATAACAATCACAGTGCACTTAATATAATCACTTGTAATTTTACTTTTTGCCAATCACTTGGGATTATGCATACAATCACAAGTGATTCTGCATAACAATTACAAGTGATTCTGCATAACAATCACAGTCCATTCAATATAATCACTTGTAAGTTTACTTTTGATAATCACTTGTGATTCTGCATCTGCCAATCACTTGTGATTCTTCATAACAATTACAGTGCACTTAATATAATCACTTGTAATTTTACTTTTTGCCAATCACTTTTGATTCTTTTGCCAATCGCTTGTGATTCTTTTGCCAATCACTTGTGATTATGCATAACAATCACAAGTGATTCTGCATAAATCACAGTCCGTTCAATATAATCAATTGTAATTTTACTTTTGACAATCACTTGTGATTCTGCATCTGCCAATCACTTGTGATTCGTCATAACAATCACTTGTTAAATCAAACAAACATTACACAATTCTTTTACCTTAAAACCACCACACTAGTTGTTGAAAATAAAAATCATTCTGGTACGCCACTCATTTATCCTTTGATCAACATACCAAAGATACTATGAACATTGTACATAAATGAACAAGAATAGATGCATCCATCTTCATTAATATTTTATAATGCATAAATTTAACTTGCTCGGCTGTGAATAACATCAAGCCCAACTTCACTAGCATCTTTTGCTTGCAATTCCACTTGAATACCATCAAGCTCTCTCTTGAACTTGTCATTTGAACTTGCATAAATCATCTTTGTTCCTCACCCTTAAAGTATCTCGAGACCTGTTACATTACACATTAGTCAAACTTAGTCAAACTTCAAACAAATTCAGAACTATTTAAATAGAAATATTGATTGATTAATGAGTACCATGCAATGAAGAAGATTCTATTTTTTGTGAACACCATCAGGAGCCAAAAAGTCATAATTTACAAAAGTTTGATTTCATTAAATGTATTATCACATGTACTAACATCTAACACAATCACATGTACTGATCATCACTGATCATTAATCACTTTAAATCACCGAAGCTATTATCATAAAACGCAATCATATGTGATTGAATAGGAAACAAATTACATACCTGTAGTGTGATCATCACTTTCTTCATCACTGATCTCGTACTCTGGTTCAATTGATTCGTTTTCTGGTTTCATTGCTTCGTATTTGGGTTCCATTGATTAATTGATTAGACAATTGATTCACTGGAGTGAAACGAATATCAAGCAATTCGCCGAGTAACCGTATATCAAACAAATCGACCGAGTGAATGAAGATTACGTGATCTTGACGTTGTGATCGGAGTGAATCGTAGGGTTCGCCGGAAGTTTTGAAGCAATCGGAGTGAATCTTAGGGTTTAGGGTCAAATCGCCATCGTCGTTCTTGGGGTTTTTGTTTTAAGTTTCATCTGTATATGTTTTTGTTGATAATATGTAAAATGACAATACTGCCCTTCCTTTGTTATTTACTGTTTTATTTTGGTTCATTGATCTCATTTGATCCTAGGGCTAAAAATGATCCCTTGGATTTCAACCTTTTCCTTGGTTTCTTTGGATTACAACTCTAATTCTATTAACAGAACAAGAGAAATATTGACGATAAACATAAATCTAATAGTTTATGATCACATCTTGTATTACTAAAAGATAGGATAGTTTGTTTTGTTTTTTGTATCTATCCTTATCATGTATTGTTCCTATATATAGTGATTAATATCAATCCATCAAAGGCGCGGAGATTTATTCCTTATATGGTATCAAGTCAAAATACGGATCCTATTTTCTCCTCTGTCGATAACTCATCTAGGGCTCACAATGGTTTCTACAACTGTCGACACCTCCCTCTCCATGAATATTATCTTGCACATGCTTACTATTAAGCTATCTTCTACCAATTATTTGCTATGGCGTCATCTGGTAGAACCTCTTCTCTCATATCAAAAACTCACACAGTTTGTCGATGGCTCTGTTCAGCCACCATCACCATCAATTGTTACTACCGACAGCGCCTCTCCTAATCTTGAGTTCATAACCTGGAAAGAAGGAGATCAATGGGCACTTATTATCCTTCAATCATTGCTCACTGAAGAATCCATGGCTATTGTCCTTGGATTAAAAACAGCCCATGAGGTTTGGTCTGCTCTTGAGGATCACTATAGTCATGACTCGATTGATAGGATGCACACTCTTCGAGACAACTTACGGCAGCTACAAAAGGGTACGTTCTCTGTTGCCAATTACAATACCAAATTTAAAAGTCTTTGCGATCAGTTATCTGCTATCGATGATCCTGTAGATGAAAAAGATAAATATCACTGGTTTTTGTGTGGATTGGGTGCGGGTTTTGAAACGTTTTCCACCACGCAACGCGCATTAAAACATCGTTCTGTTTTTTGTAGCCTTGTTTCCCAGGCTGAGAGCCATGAGCTCTTTTTAAATTCTGTTCAACCTACTGCCCCTACTCAGGCCGCATTCAATGTCAATTCTTCATACCGTCCACACAATAATCAGCCTCGTGGTCGGGGTAATGGTTCACGTGGTTGTGGGCGAGGTCTCAACAATGGTTCTCGCGGGTTACTGAATTATGCCGACAGGATGGGCATTATGCTTCAGCTTGTCCTGATTTATCGTCGTATGCTTCTCGTTCTCCAGATCTAGATGCTAATTTAGCACAGGCATTTCATTCTAATTGTCACGTCTCAACCAATTCGCCCGATTGGTACGTTGAATCTGGTGCATCTAGTCACATGACCTCCTCGTCATCCAATCTGGAAGCTGCTACTCCTTATAAAGGTAACGAGTTCGTCACTTTGGGTAATGGTAAAACCCTTCCCATTACTCATATTGGCTCATCTTCATTATCTCCGGATTTACACTTATTAGATGTACTTGTGGTCCCTTTTCTTACAAAAAATCTTTTATCTATTAGTAAGTTAACGTCTGATAACCCTGTTGATGTTTTATTTTCCGATAATGCATTTATTATTCAGAATCAGCGAACAAAGGCTCTTTTTGCAATGGGATGGCGTAATCATGATCTATATGTACTTGAGCGAGGACAAAGAGCTTTTATCTCCCAACTTTGTTCAAGCAAGCTGAAAGGATCATATGAGTTATGACATAATCATTTAGGACATGTTTCATTTACTGTTATTTCATTATTAAATAAATTAGGCCGGTTATTGGTTACTTCTATTTTGCCGAAACCGAGCCTTTGTTCACCTTGTCAACTCTCTAAGAGTAAACATTTAGTTTTTAATAACAATGAAAAGCGTGCTTTACATGTTCTAAATTTAATTCATTGTGATTTATGGGGACCTTCTCCAATTACTCCAACTAATGGTTATCGTTACTATGCTATCTTTGTTGATGATTTTTCTAGGTTTACTTGGTTTTATCCTCTACACACCAAGTCTGAATTTTATGGAGTATTTGATGCTTTTATGCAGCTAGTTCAGACTCAATTCTCATGTAAGATTAAAGTTTTCCAGAGTGATGGTGGAATCTAGTTTCTAAACTCAAATGTTCGTGCCTTGCTCACCAACAATGGTACACATCATCGAATCTCGTGTTCGTACACTCCTCAACAAAACGAAAGGGCTGAGCGTAAACATCGCCATATTACTAAAACTGGCCTTGCCATGATGTTTCATGCCCATATTCTTGTCGTTCTCAAGACCGAGGCATTCAGCTCAACAGTCTACATAATCAATCGATTACCGTCTCCAATCTTGGAGCATAAGTCTCCCTATGAGCTATTATTTGCTGTTACACCAAACTATGATATCATTCGTACCTTTGGGTGCCGAGTATTTCCTTATTTACGAGATTATTCTCCTCACAAGTTAGCTCCTCGTAGCATTGAATGTGTCTTCATCGAATACAGTGCTCATTACAAAGGATATCGATGCCTTGACATTAAAACTGGACACATTTATATTACTTGTCACGCACAATTTGACGAGTCATCATTCCCGTACACCGGTTCATTACCAACTATTGATCTTGGCATTCTGGCATTTTCTAATTATGATGAGCCTGTTCCAGCTTTTTCATCCGAATCTGTCACTAAATCCGCACCTCAGAACCCTACTGCAGCTGCTACATTGCACCAAACAGCAGCTTCGAAACCTGCTGTAGTTGCTTCTTCGCATCACACAGCAGCCAATAAACCTGCGGCAGCTGGTACACCGTGCTCTATCTGTCCAGAAGTCACTTCAGCAGCTCCTTCACCACCTACTGATGTCACTGAACTGACATCTGCTCCTCCATCAGCTGCTCCCACAGTCCCTGCATCTTCCTCGGCAACTAACACTTCAGAATCATCAATTCATCCTATGACTACTCGTTCTAAATCGGGTATCTTCAAACCAAAATATCCGGTTGATTTAGCTCATTTGTCATCATCCCCTCTTCATTGTGCTTTACTTGCCTCTTCTGAGCCACGCGGGTTTAAAACTACCGCCAAAAATCTCGCTTGGCTCGCCGCAATTGAAACGACCCGTCCATATTACTATAAACGTGGTACGTTATTCATTGGTCCCATAGCAAGGTATTTGACCTCTATATGATACATTTTAGAAAATATTGCATTCGTTTCATAAAAAGCACACTATTATTATACATAATGCATATTTTAAACAAGTGGGCGATTATTTAAGAAATAATTCCCATAATACATCGGTTTCCAAATACTACACACGTGACATAATAGTCGAATATAATACATGACAAAGGTTTTATTGAATTCAACACTTTATTTAATTAAAAGCATGAGACTCCATGCACAGCTTGCTTAGATAATGAAACAGCGAAAGACTTTCTTAAGGACCTGAGAATAAACATGCTTAAACAGTCAACACAAAGGTTGGTGAGATATATAGGTTTAAAGCTATCATCGATATAAATATAGACCACAAGATTTCATAGTTATAAATATATGTACACTCGCAAGTGTATAATGAAGCGACCCGTCCTAATCCATCTGGACGAATACATTACATTTGGTTACATCGCGAGGTTATGACCTCTATATGATACATTTTACAAACATTGCATTCGTTTTTAAAAGACAAACTTTTATTACATCGAAAGATGACAGATATGCATACCCTTTCATAATATATCCAAACTATGAATGACTTAATATTAATCTTGATGAACACAATGACTCGAATGCAACGTCTTTTGAAATATGTCATGAATGACTCCAAGTAATATCTCTAATATGAGCAAATGCACAGCGGAAGGTTTCTTTCATACCTGAGAATAAACATGCTTAAAGTGTCAACCAAAAGGTTGGTGAGTTCATTAGTTTATCATAAACATTCATTTCCATCATTTTAATAGACCACAAGAATTTCATTTTCAGTTCTCATAAATATACGTCCCATACATAGAGACAAAAATAATCATTCATATGGTGAACACCTGGTAACCGACATTAACAAGATGCATATAGAATATCCCCATCATTCCGGGACACCCATCGGACATGATAATTTCGAAGTACTAAAGCATTCCAAATTCCAGAATGAGGCTTGTTGGGCCCGATAGATCTATCTTTAGGATTCGCGTCAATTTGGGTGTCTGTTCCCAAATTCTTAGGCTACCAAGCTAAAAAGGGGCATATTCGGCTTCGATCCATTCAACCATATAATGTAGTTTTAATTACTTGTGTCTATTTCGTAAAACATTTATAAAAATTGGGCATGTATTCTCAGCCCAAAAATATAAAGGGTAAAAAGGCAAATGAAGCTCACCATACTGTATTTTGTAGTAAAAATACATATTACATCATTTAACAAGTGTAGGGTTGACCTCGGATTCACGAACCTATATCATTTGTATATATATTAATACATATACTTGTAATCGAATAAATCTAATTATTATTAGTAATGTATTTGTTATATTAATAATTTATAAGTTTCATTATTTGTTTATACATTTTCATTTTTACATATTGAGATATTAATATAGTTAAGTTTTGTAATTTAAATATATATTTGTATATAAAAATCTTTATTTTTACATCTATAATCTTGACAACGTTAATAAAACTTTTATTTTTATATTCCTAGATTACTTTAATAATAATAATAATATTGATGATAACTATAATAATAACACTGATAGTTTTAACAATAACTTTAGTAAAATTTGATAGTAATGATAATAAATTTTAATAATAATAACAATACTAATAATGTTAATCATAATAATAAAAATGATAATTTTAGTGATAATACTTATAACAATAAATATGATAGATATGATATTAATAATTATAAGTGTATTGATAATACTAATATTTCTTAAGTGATAATACTAGTAATAACTATGATATTATCATAAGTTACATTAATAATAATAATAATAATAATAATAATAATAATAATAATAATAATAATAATAATAATAATAATAATAATAATAATAATAATAATACTAAAAATTTAATTATTGAAAAGCTACCTTGAAAAGGCCAAAAAAATATAGTTTCCTGCCACTAGCAGGGATCGAACCCGAGACCCTTCGAATACCCGTACACGTCCTGACCATTGGGCTGTTGCCCTTTATCTGAATTTATTCCATAACAATATATCTATATCCCGTATTTAAATTTCATTCTAATTCTCCTTCTTCTTAATGATTTCATCGATCAGACCTCCTATCCTCTTCTTTCTTCGGCCACGTCTTAAATTAATCTTAGTCGCAATTTATTAACTCAAATTATGACTTGAATTTAAATTTATAATCGACCTGAAGTGGGATTTTTTTATTAACAGACGAACGAAAAAAAAATATATAACAGAAACAGTTCGTGAAGAACAAAACCAAACTCAAACATCGAAATCAATTTCTTGAAAGTTTTATATAATACTCATAACATAAATTGTGTTTCTAATCACTATTAAAAACTTCCTGAATCCTCAATTGCATCATAATGGTAACATATTACTCTAATTCGTTCATAGAAAATCGTTTGACTTTTTATTGCAAAAACTTTGACTCCAAAATTATAATTAGATAGAATGAATTGAAGGTTAAAAACTTACAGTCATATTAGATGGACGATTCCTAACATTATTGCATTAATAGATTTTGACAATTCAATCTAATTCGAGTTTTTGATATAATTATTCAAGAACAGAGGGTTGACGAGCTGCTATATGTAATTTCTGCTTTTAATTTCCTCAATTACAGATGTAGATGGCTGTATATAATAAAGGAGAATCGAATATTTGATGCAGTGAGTGATGTGATGTATTTTTGTTTGGTATCAAAAAGTTGGACGTTTTTTCAAATAGGCAGACAAAAAGGACGACCAAAATATAAATATGATTTTGATTCGTAACAGAATTCGTTTTTATCTGTTTATTTATATTAACTAAATTTTGATATTTTTTTTTTAATTCTATTAAATAATTATATTATAATTAGTAATAATAATAATAATAATAATAATAATAATAATAATAATAATAATAATAATAATAATAATAATAATACTAATAGAATTAAAAATTAAAGACATTAATATCAATAATATCAAAATATTACTAATAATAATAATGATCATATTAATAATAAAAATCATAATTATAATGATGATAATATTAGTTGTATCAATATAAATGATACTTCTTATAATAATACTTATATTAATAATAATAATGAATATATAATATTAGTAACAAGAATAATGATAATTATTAGTAACAATTGTTAATAATGAAATTTTTAATAATAACTAACGACATTTAAATTCCAACTAAATTATACTTGTAATTAGATTATCATAATCTTACAATTATAATAAATAATAATGATAATTCTAATATTAATAGTACTACTGAAAGTAATAATAATATTACGATAACAACTATGTCTTAATTTTGTAATTTAATTTAATATATTACTATCACATATTTTTAATCATGTAATATATATATATATATAATAACATATATTTAATATTTAATATTTATATTCGATACAATATGCATATAATAATAATTATGTACAGAACTCTTACATATTTATATATATATATATATATATATATATATATATATATATATATATATATATATATATATATAGATTCATAATATTATATATATGTTTATATATATTCATGTATTAGTAACTTAATTATTTTATTTATTAATATACATTTTTAATTTCGAATTGATTAAGTGTACTTTATTAATTCAAAATATTATATACACACTTATATATATATATATATATATATATATATATATATATATATATATATATATATATATATATATATATATATATATATATATATATATATATATATATATATAGATACAATTGTTCGTGAATCGTCGGAAACAGGTGAAGGTCAATTTAATATATGAAATAGTTCAAAATTTTAGAGACTCAACATTACAGACTTTGCTTATCGTGTCGAATTCATGTAAAGATCAAGTTTAAATTTGGTTGAAAATTTTCGGGTCGTCACAGTACCTACCCGTTAAAGAAATTTCGTCCCGAAATTTGAGTGAGGTGGTCATGGCTAACAATAAAAATGTTTTCATGACAAATATAAGTTGATAAATTAAGTTTTATCATCATTGAGTAATATGGAATAAACAATTCATTTATTTGAAGAGTACGAGTGAAGCTATCACAAAAGCATGGAATGAGTAAATGTAGGTTCGACTTAACCGATGACGTAGTCATAGTTGATTTCCAGAATTCAAGGGATTTAAAGAAAATCTTCGAAATCCGAAAGATTTGATTCTTCGGCGAATAAAGAAATTAAGATCTCTATAATTAAATACGGTGATTTTCTTCGATTACTCTGTCTGATATTTCCATTATAAATTAAGCTCTTCCGTTCCATTTTTCTCACCATTCCTATACTTTCTTTCTTAGTTCATACATCCAAAAGATTGTGAAAATGCTTAATCCGGTTCTGATCCTTGTCCTTATCCTTACTTTTGCAACAATCATTCTCCTTTTCCAACTTCCGCCGGAGGAATCTCCTTTCTTCTACTTCGCACTTGGGGTTATAGTGTTTTTAATTCTCCCGTGTATTTATGTTGCGATAAACATTGATATACACGGTTTGTAATTTCTACATTGTTGTTGGATTTTATAGCTTCCCTTATATTTTGATGTCCCTGCTTCTGTCTCCTATAATCATTGTCATCCATAGTTAATGCTCTCTCCTATTTGCTGCGATTTATACCCCCTTTCTCTTTCGGAACATCATGCTTTTGTTTTCTTTTCGCAAGTAATGGTCCAGACTTTATAGGTATGGAGTTTCGAATTATCATAATATACAAGGTAGAAAGGAAAGGAGTAGCACGATTTGATTTGTCAAATTACCAGAATTACTGAGGATAGAACTATCAAGAATATATTTTCTTGATATGTTCAGAAGTTAAGTAGAATGAAAGAGTTATGTAACATGGCATGTGATGATGTTATGATCTGTGAATCATCTCGTTCCAATAGAAACTCAGCATAACTTACTGTAATATAATCACGTTGATCAAGTGTCATTATATTATACTAACTCATGCATCAGTTTTCAACACTACTTCAATAACATTCATATTTTAAGTTCAAATTTATCAGAAATTAGAAACTAAATCAGTTTCCTTTCTGATGTGACACTGATATCGTAAAAGAGATAAATGATTTCAGATAAGAATATTTATGAAAATATCCTCAGAAATATCGAAGATATTTATGATGATATTTTGGAATTTGCAAGTTTGAAGGTTGATGAAGAAAAATTTTTCGCAAGATTTTAACATGACTTCAGAGCAAGATATTCTCTAAAGATTTCAACGGATCCAGGTAATTCTTTGAATGTAGGGTATGGTCCTTGTATTTGTCCTTGATCTCTTTCGTGGTTAGCCAATCCGTTTTTCAGTTTCAAACTTTTTCTGAGCTTTGCCAACATACAATTCTTTATCATCAACTTTTGGCTGTTGAGGTCGTATACAGTTTTTGTTGCTTCATTCAACTTTTCAAAATTCAGAGCATTAATTCGCAGACTGGGTGCTTTTCAGAATTTCAGAATGGAAGATCATAGTTCTAAGAGATAAATGTTATATTGATACATATAACTGTTGATGTGGAAACGTTGCGAGACTCACAATACAGATTTGCTGATTCCCAGTAATTGGTATGGCAATTCTTGTTACAAGACGTGGATGAGTATATAAATAGATTTTAACGAACAATTATAATGGTTCTTCAGAGAGACTTAAGCCAATGAGTAATGAAGTTGCTGGCAAGTTTACTGCTAATGTGGTGGAATATAAACGATTCTTCGGTAACGGTGACGAAAGGCAAACTTATATATCAAAGTTATAATAGAGTTTATTCGAATGAAAATTTGAAATTGATTTGCTGAAGTTGTGATAAAATTGGCTAATTTGAAAAGAATTTGCATTGTTATTTTTGGAAATAACAATGCCAAAGGAGCTAGCACATATACGTGTTAAACATTTACTCAAGTTCCGAGTGTTTTCAGGTGCATAACTATATGCATAAATCTTTCCTTCCGTAGATGAAGTGCGGTTGGTTCATCCTCTCGATTGAGATGTTTCCAAGAATCATGAAAGGTTTGAACGCGGATTGTAATCGTCAAGATACAAATGAGGTTTAAGATGAAATCAAGGACAAATAGCGAGAAATAATATAAGGGTAGACTATTTAAGACCAATTTAACAAGTGTTACTTTTCCTCCAAACGACAACGTTCACTTTTTCCAATCAGACAACCTTGATTTGATTTTATCAATCACAACCTCCCAATCTTTAATCTTTTTCATTTTTGAGCCAATAAGTATCCCGAGGTAAGTAAAAGGGAACCGCCCGACTTTACACCCAATTTTGTTTGCAATCGAGACTAATTCATCCTCTTTAATACCAACACCATATATATATATATATATATATATATATATATATATATATATATATATATATATATATATATATATATATATATATATATATATATATATATATATATATATGCACTTGAGATAGATAAATATGCAGCATATCGAAAGATGAGAAGGTCTAACATGAAATAGAAGAGGGAATTAAGTAGTTAAAGATGGTCCACCTAATGAACTGAACCAAACAATGAACTGAACCAAACAACTTAACGATTGAGTTATGTTTCAAACAGCTTGATCAATTTTCATTAGGCAACTCATCCTTGGCTACATAATAACACCACACTTCTCTTCATGTATGAACTTCTCGTCGTATATACTTGATATATAAGTTCATTTTTATATTCCTAGATTACTTTAATAATAATAATATTGATAATAACTATAATAATAACACTGATAGTTTTGACAATAACTTTAGTAAAATTTGATAGTAATGATAATAAATTTTAATAATAATAATAACAATACTAATAATGTTAATCATAATAATAAAAATGATAATTTTAGTGATAATACTTATAACAATAAATATGATAGATATGATATTAATAATTATAAATGTATTGATAATACTAATATTTCTTAAGTGATAATACTAGTAATAACTATGATATTATCATAAGTTACATTAATAATAATAATAATAATAATAATAATAATAATAATAATAATAATATTAAAAATTTAATTATTGAAAAGCTACCTTGAAAAGGCCAAAAAAAATATAGTTTCCTGCCACTAGCAGGGATCGAACCCGAGACCCTTCGAATACCCGTACACGTCCTGACCATTGGGCTGTTGCCCTTTATCTGAATTTATTCCATAACAATATATCTATATCCCGTATTTAAATTTCATTCTAATTCTCCTTCTTCTTAATGATTTCATCGATCAGACCTCCTATCCTCTTCTTTCTTCGGCCACGTCTTAAATTAATCTTAGTCGCGATTTATTAACTCAAATTATGACTTGAATTTAAATTTATAATTGACCTGAAGTGGGATTTTTTTATTAACAGACGAACGAAAAAAATATATATATAACAGAAACAGTTCGTGAAGAACAAAACCAAACTCAAACATCGAAATCAATTTCTTGAAAGTTTTAGATAATACTCATAACATAAATTGTGTTTCTAATCACTATTAAAAACTTCCTGAATCCTTAATTGCATCAGAATCGTAACATATTACTCTAATTCGTTCATAGAAAATCGTTTGACTTTTTATTGCAAAAACTTTGACTCCAAAATTATAATTAGATAGAATGAATTGAAGGTTAAAAACTTACAGTCAGATTAGATGGACGATTCCTAACATTATTGCATTAATAGATTTTGACAATTCAATCTAATTCGAGTTTTTGATATAATTATTCAAGAACAGAGGGTTGACGAGCTGCTATATGTAATTTCTGCTTTTAATTTCCTCAATTACAGATGTAGATGGCTGTATATAATAAAGGAGAATCGAATATTTGATGCAGTGAGTGATGTGATGTATTT
>NC_092338.1:117347500-117362500 GCF_046630445.1 Rutidosis leptorrhynchoides
CGAAGGTTGATGAAGAAAAATTTTTCGCAAGATTTTAACATGACTTCGGAGCAAGATATTCTCTAAAGATTTCAATGGATCCAGGTAATTCTTTGAATGTAGGGTATGGTCCTTGTATTTGTCATTGGTCTCCTTCGTGGTTAGCTCAATCCGTTTTTCAGTTTTAAACTTTTTCTGAGCTTTGCCAACATACAATTCTTTATCATCAACTTTTGGCTGTTGAGGTCGTATACAGTTTTTGTTGCTTCATTCAACTTTTCAAAATTCAGAGCATTAATTCGCAGACTGGGTGCTTTTCAGAATTTCAGAATGAAAGATCATAGTTCTAAGAGATAAATGTTATATGGATACATATAACTGTTGATGTGGAAACGTTGTGAGACTCACAATACAGATTTGCTGATTCCTGGTAATTGGTATGGCAATTCTTGTTACAAGACGTGGATGAGTATATGAATAGGTTTTAATGAACAATTATAATGGTTCTTCAGAGAGACTTAAGCCAATGAGTAATGAAGTTGCTGGCAAGTTTACTGCTAATGTGGTGGAATATAAACGATTCTTCAGTAACGGTGACGAAAGGCAAACTTATATATCAAAGTTATAATAGAGTTTATTCGAATGAAAATTTGAAATTGATTTGCTGAAGTTGTGATAAAATTGGCTAATTTGAAAAGAATTTGCATTGTTATTTTCGGAAATAACAATGCCAAAGGAGCTAGCACATATACGTGTTAAACATTTACTCAAGTTCCGAGTGTTTTCAGGTGCATAACTATATGCATAAATCTTTCCTTCCGTAGATGAAGTGCGGTTGGTTCATCCTCTCGATTGAGATGTTTCCAAGAATCATGAAAGGTTTGAACGCGGATTGTAATCGTCAAGATACAAATGAGGTTTAAGATGAAATCAAGTGGCAAACTTGAAGAAATGTTTAGTTTCATATGTTATAATCAATATTTTAATTCATTTTAATTGTCCAATGTTGGTAGTCCACAGTTGATAGTCCACAGTTAGCAATTCAATAATTCATATATAATATTCGAATTAATTAATAAGTATCGTGACCCGTACACATGTCTCAGACTCGATCACAACTCAAAGTATATATATTATTATAGAATCAACCTCAACATGTATAGTTAACTCCAGCATTACTGCATATAGAGTGTCTATGGCTATTCCAAATAATATATATAGATGCATCGATATGATTTGTCAAAACTTTGTATACGTGTCCCGATATTTAAAGAGCGTAAAATAAATAACAGAAATTAAATGACGATAAATAAAATTGCGATAATTAAATTGCACTAAATAAACTGCGATAAATAAAATGTAATCAGTTAGCTAGGAACAGTTAGCTAGGATTTTTGTTAACGTGGATTCTTTATAGAATTTCTCATAGTTAGATCGTTTGTTTCTAACAAATTTTTATTTTATCCAATGTTTTCTTCATTATGCCACTTTTTGGATTCTGATAGATCAAAATCCAAATATAAAATTGAATGAAAATGGTTATTTTGCGGTGAACGGATACGTATATTGGTGGTTGTAAATAGAATAGTAAATGACTGTTGAATTAGATTTGAAAGAATGTACAGTGTACTTATTAATGTGAAATCTGAATATTCCTCGGGTATTACCTACCCGTTAAAATATTTTCACCATTAACAGTTTGTATAAAAGAATTTTTAATTACAATCTTTATGAAAATATAGTTACATATATATTTTCTTCAGATGTAATCATGGATTTAATGAGTCAATATGATATTAAACTCATTTGATTTACCGTTAGAACGATAATATATATAATATCTAAAACGTTAAAGATTACATAATCGCCATTAAGAACAAAGATAATGGATGTAGAACGATACGTAGAATGATGATTATACTCGAGGTACAGAATGAGATGTTGAGGCATGGATTGTTGATGGTACTAGTGCTGTTTATTGATGTTGCTGAAGTTGGTAAATTTTGCACCATATTCTCCAAGTTGATTATTCGGGCGCGAAGTTTGTTGACTTCTTATATTATTCCGGGATGATTGTCGGTCGGAACGAGCGAATGAATAAGGTCTAGGATTTGAGATAGTATGTAATCATGACGAGATATTCGGAAAATGAGGGTGAGAATGGTATTTCGGACTGGTTCACCGGTAAGTGCTTCGGTTCTTCGCCAAGAGATGAATTCAGTTGGTGAAAAGGATTGTCTTCTTCTCGTCTCTATTGATTAAGTCGACTACGAATTCATCAGATGAATTGGGGATGACTGATTAGTTGATTCATTCTGGTGACGTTGCTTCCGGAGTTTAGGTGAACATCCATGTCGGAATAGCTGTCGAAATAACTATCGGGATAGCTATCGAAATCTGAGGGACTCGAACTGGTTGAGGGATTCATCTCGTATGATCAGATAAAGGATTTTTGATAAGAAATAGATTATAGGATGTAGATTAGTACCCTGCAATACATGATTTACATATGCATATATAATACTAAAATCCCATAAGTTACGGAGGAATCTACGGAAGCTGTCAGGCAAAGGTAATAATAACATATACGCTAAGATATGAATTTATCTATACACTGTCTATGCAATAGAGGCAGTAAGACATGTCCAGACTAAGAATGATAAGCAGGTAATTTCCTAAGGATGATCAGAAGATGATTTCCGACTAGAAATGATAAGTAAAACTTTTGACATGTAGACACGGTCGAAGTCCAGACTCACTAATGCATCTAAACAACTATCAGTTAGACACACTAATACAAGACCTGGTTCACTAAGACCACCACTCTGATACCACATGAAGCGACCCGTCCTAATCCATCTGGACGAATACATTACATTTGGTTACATCGCGAGGTTATGACATCTATATGATACATTTTACAAACATTGCATTCGTTTTTAAAAGACAAACTTTTATTACATCGAAAGATGACAGATATGCATACCCTTTCATAATATATCCAAACTATGAATGACTTAATATTAATCTTGATGAACACAACGACTCGAATGCAACGTCTTTTGAAATATGTCATGAATGACTCCAAGTAATATCTCTAATATGAGCAAATGCACAGCGAAAGGTTTCTTTCATACCTGAGAATAAACATGCTTAAAGTGTCAACCAAAAGGTTGGTGAGTTCATTAGTTTATCATAAACATTCATTTCCATCATTTTAATAGACCACAAGAATTTCATTTCCAGTTCTCATAAATATACGTCCCATGCATAGAGACAAAAATAATCATTCATATGGTGAACACCTGGTAACCGACATTAACAAGATGCATATAGAATATCCCCATCATTCCGGGACACCCATCGGACATGATAATTTCGAAGTACTAAAGCATTCCAAATTCCAGAATGCGGCTTGTTAGGCCCGATAGATCTATCTTTAGGATTCACGTCAATTTGGGGGTCTGTTCCCAAATTCTTAGGCTACTAAGCTAAAAAGGGGCATATTCGGCTTCAATCCATTCAACCATATAATGTGGTTTCAATTACTTGTGTCTATTTTGTAAAACATTTATAAAAATTGCGCATGTATTCACAGCCCAAAAATATAAAGGGTAAAAAGGTAAATGAAACTCACCATACTGTATTTTGTAGTAAAAATACATATGACGTCATTTAACAAGTGTAGGGTTGACCTCGGATTCACGAACCTATATCATTTGTATATATATTAATACATATACTTGTAATCGAATAAATCTAATTATTATTAGTAATGTATTTGTTATATTAATAATTTATAAGTTTCATTATTTGTTTATACATTTTCATTTTTACATATAGAGATATTAATATAGTTAAGTTTTGTAATTTAAATATATATTTGTATATAAAAATATTTATTTTTACATCTATAATCTTGACAACGTTAATAAAACTTTTATTTTTATATTCCTAGATTACTTTAATAATAATAATATTGATAATAACTATAATAATAACACTGATAGTTTTAACAATAACTTTAATAAAATTTGATAGTAATGATAATAAATTTTAATAATAATAATAACAATACTAATAATGTTAATCATAATAATAAAAATGATAATTTTAGTGATAATACTTATAACAATAAACATGATAGATATGATATTAATAATTATAAATGTATTGATAATACTAATATTTCTTAAGTGATAATACTAGTAATAACTATGATATTATCATAAGTTACATTAATAATAATAATAATAATAATAATAATAATAATAATAATAATAATAATATTAAAAATTTAATTATTGAAAAGCTACCTTGAAAAGGCCAAAAAAAATATAGTTTCCTGCCACTAGCAGGGATCGAACCCGAGACCCTTCGAATACCCGTACACGTCCTGACCATTGGGCTGTTGCCCTTTATCTGAATTTATTCCATAACAATATATCTATATCCCGTATTTAAATTTCATTCTAATTCTCCTTCTTCTTAATGATTTCATCGATCAGTTCTCCTATCCTCTTCTTTCTTCGACCACATCTTAAATTAATCTTAGTCACGATTTATTAACTCAAATTATGACTTGAATTTAAATTTATAATTGACCTGAAGTGGGATTTTTTTATTAACAGACGAACGAAAAAAAAATATATATATAACAGAAACAGTTCGTGAAGAACAAAACCAAACTTAAACATCGAAATCAATTTCTTGAAAGTTTTAGATAATACTCATAACATAAATTGTGTTTCTAATCACTATTAAAAACTTCCTGAATCCTCAATTGCATCAGAATCGTAACATATTACTCTAATTCATTCATATAAAATCGTTTGACTTTTTATTGCAAAAACTTTGACTCCAAAATTATAATTAGATAGAATGAATTGAAGGTTAAAAACTTACTGTCACGACCCGGAAAATTTTGACTAATTTTGAACCAAACTATCAATACGATTTCATATTTTGACACAATAAGAAAAGTTTGTTAGAATGAGTCTTAAAAAGTTTGAACTGTTTCAAATATTCAATTGACCTTTGACTGTTTCCGACGATTTCACAGACTATATAATGTGTATAGATATATATACATATATCTAACTTGAATCCAAAATATGTGAAGGTTATTAACGTTTCCAGACTTAGAACTTATTGTAAAAAGTTTAATAATTTAGGATTTGTAAACTGATTGTTTGGGGTGTTCATGAAATATTATAAAGATGACTTGGTCAATTTTTTTTATATATATAATCTTTTTGGTTTAGTACTTGAACAAATCATAGGATATTTATGAATTCACAAAATAATACGGGCATTACTAATACTTTAAATCACCAAGGATATATATGATATTTACCTCAAGTTCTGTTTCCTTCTATTTAATAATAGATTAAGACAACCTACTATTTGACTAGTGATTTCAATCCTTGTCATTATAACCCACTATTGGACATGAGGTAGAGTGGATTAATTGTCCCACTTGTGTTTGCATTAAGTAATTAAATATAATATGTATGTTATGCATGACCAACACATAATCATCTCCATTATAACACATTCACTTGTTATATTTATATTTTATACACGGATTCATATAGCATTACAACGACAAAAATTCACGGGGCTTTAGATGTTGAACTATTTTACTGCTTCCAATCAATCACCTTTTCTCTTATAGGTATTTCATACAAATGCATATAAACTTATAACCAATCTATCACCACCACCCTTGACTTCTACAACCAACAAGTTCTATCACCTATCACCCTACTATCTCCTCTCTCCCTCTCTCTCTCTTCGAACCACCATTTATACTGATGCCTTCCTGTTTTAAATCATCACCTCAAAGACGACTATGGTCAACGAGTTAACTGCTACTATTAACAGAAACATTTCATATTTGTTTGTTAACTTCGTTTTCTATTCTTGTTCAAACAAATCATCAATAAAACCTGCTTCTTATCCGAATCTACACAACCTCCGATCACTACAATGTTACTGCTACCTCTATTATCTGTTTCGTGTTCGAAACCTGCTGCAACCCTGCTATCTTTATGTTCAGGCTGTTGTTCGAACAACAACTTTTGCAGCTGCAATTGTTTTCTGTTGAGTAACCGAGAACAAAACCAAACTACAAACCGCCACCATTTTAACCAAGTTGTTGCTGCTATCTTCTTTCTGTATATATACGAAACCATCACCATTAAAACCGTATGGCCTGCTACTATTTGCTATTGTATACTTCTGAATTTATTCGAAAAGAACACCACTATCGACATCCCAAGAACACTTTACAGCTCCTGTACTATTTTCCTGTCAAACAGACCCATAATCGAGCATCATGAGTTGCTGTACTAATTCGAGTTGTTGTCATACAATTACCATACAACCACCATCATCCACCACCTTCACCTTAAATCAACCGTAAGTTCCGGCTGTTACTACTATTATTCTGTTTATATTTTGGACCAACGTTGCAACCATCAAACCAAATTTAAACTGGTGTTACTGCCTTCCTGTTACTATTCGAATAGCCGGGATCATCACCACCTTTTGCAGCCACTCAACACCATTGTAAACCATCACCGATACCACTACTATTATATTTTTTTTTCTTTCCATTCCTTCGACTACAACTAGCGACGGTTATTTTTTTTTTTTTTTTTTCTGTTACGATTCTTGTTGTAATCAAAGAGGAAGATGTAAATACTAGTGCTTTCTGTTTCCTTTCAATTTTGTCGAATAATTCAGTGACGAGGAAGCGTTCTAAGATGATGATGATGGTGAGTGCTGCTCGTGATGCTTCTGTAAACAACTGTAACCGTAAACCTTGCTAATCGATTCCCTTTTAAAGATCAACGACGCCCCATGGATTGTTAAGTGGGCTTCTAATCCATTCGGCCTTTAATCAAACTAGAAAGGAACTAGTGGGCTAACATATTGGACTCATATAGATTGGACTTCAATAGTGATACATGAAATAAGATAGAAGACAGGAAACGAATTATATATATATATATATATATATATATATATATATATATATATATATATATATATATATTTGGGTTCGGTATATTATCAGAAAAACGAAATGGTTCAACTGGTTTAAAGGGTGTATTGTTAAGCAGGAGGCCGTGGGTTCGAGTCCCGTCGCGGGCAGTTATTTGTTTTAGCTTTTTTGAGGTAGTTATCTATATCATTATTATTGTTATTATTATTATCATTATTAAAAAGTACCATTTTTATTAGGAAAAAAAAACATATAATTTAAAACTAACGTTTTATTAAAATTATCGTTATTATCATTATATTTTTATTAACATTATTTGTATTATTAATATATTATATTGAATTATAAATAAATGATTAAACTATTTTAAAAAAATATATTTATTATATTAATTAATGTAATTTTTGAACTACTTAAAATATATATAATAAATATAACTTATTATTAATATAACACATATGTTATTATTAATATAAATATGTATAATTGTTTATTTAATGAGTGTTAATATAAAAACTTATTATATGTTTTAATATATACATAACTGATTTAGGTTCGTGAATCCGAGGCCAACCCTATACCTGTTCAATGTCATTCTATGTATTTTTACTACAAAATACATTAGGTGAGTTTCATTTGCTCCCTTTTATATATATTTTTGGGACTGAGAATACATGCGTTGTTTTTATAAATGTTTTACGAAATAGGCACAAGTACTAAAACTAATTCTATGTGGGTTTAAACCAAAAATATACCCTTAGCTTGGTAACATTAAACTATCTATCTATGTACGGTAGGCGCGAATCCTAAAGATAGATCTATTGGGCCTGACAAACCCCATCCTGACTATGGGATGCTTTAGTACTTCAAGGTTATTTTAAACACACCTGATCTGGTGTACTTCAGAGGGTAAAACATGAACGTTAAGGCTTGTTACCGGGTGCCTACAACTTATAGAATACTTTTATACACTTGCGAGTGTACATATATTTTAAACGGAAATCTTGTGGTCTATTAATATATTGAAATGATTGTTATGATAAACCTATGAACTCACCAACCTTTTGGTTGACACTTTTAAGCATGTTTATTCTCAGGTACGAATTAATTCTTCCGCTGTGCATTTACTCAATTTAAGGACATTACTTGGAGTCGATCATCGCAATGGGACCAAATGTTGATGACTTCGTCCAGGTGGATTAGGACGGGTCTTTACAGTTAGTATCAGAGCGATGGTTTTAGCGAACCAGGTCTTGCATTAGTGTGTCTAACTGATAGTCGTTAGGATGCATTAGTGAGTCTGGACTTTGACCGTGTCTGTGTGTCAAAAGATTTGCTTATCATTTAGTGTTGAGAATTATTTGCTTATCATCCATAAAGTCTAGACATGTCTTACTACCTCTATTGCATAGACAGTGTATAGATAAATTCGTATCTTAGCGTATCTGCTAATTCATATCTTAGCATATCTGTTACTTTAGACTTTGCCTGACAGCTTCCGTAGATTCCTTCGTAACTTATGGGATTTTAGTATTATATATGCATATGTAAACTATGTATTGCAGGGTACTAATCTACATCCTATAATCTATTTCTTATCGAAAATCCTTCATCTGATCGTACGAGATGAATCCCTCAACCAGTTCGAGTCCCTCAGATTCCGATAGTTATTCCGACAGGTATCTCGACATGGATATTCACCTAAGCTCCGAACGCAGCGTCACTAGAATGAATCACCCAGTCATCCATTCCCCAAATTCATCTGATGTGTTCGTAGTTGACTTAATCAATGGAGACGAGAAGAATGCGATCCTTTCCTTTCACCAACCGAATTCACCTCTTGGCGAAAAACCTGAAGCACTTAACGACGAACCAGTTCGAAACACCATCTTCACTCTCATTTCCAGAATATCTCGCAACGATTATATAATATCTCAAATTCTAAACCTTATCGATCCCATTGTTTAAACCACCAATCATCTCGGAATAATAGAAGAAGTCAACGAACTTCGCGCTCGAATAATCAATTTGGAGAATATGGAGCAAAATGTACCAGTTTCAGCAACATCACCGGCACCAACAGTACCATCAGTAACAACACCAGTACCATCAACAACACAAGCCTCAACATCTCATTCTGTACCTCGAGCATAATTTTCGTTCTACGTATCGTTCTACACCGACTATCTTTGTCCTACATATCGTTCTATATCAATTACCTTTGTTCTACATGACGATTATGTAATCTCTAATGTTTTAGAGATTATGTAATCTAGTACTAACGATAAATCATATGAGCTTAATATCATATTAACTCATTAAATCCATGATTTAATCTGAATAAAATATATATGTATATATATTTTCATAAAGATTGTAATTACGAATTTCTTTCGTACAAACTATTAATGGTAAAAATATTTTAACGGGTAGGTAATACTCGAGGAATATTTAGATTTCACATTAAAAAGTTACACTGTACATTCTTCGAATCTGATTAAAAGGTCATTTACTTTCTTACTCACATCCACAGCTATACGAATCCGTTCACCACAGAGTAACCATTTTCATTCAATTTCATAATTGAATTCTGACTTATCAGAATCCAACAAGTGGCATAATGAAGAAAAACATTTAACAAAATAAAATTTGTTAGAAACAAACGAATTGACTATGAGAAAAATCTTGTTAAGAATCCACGCTAACTGTTCCTAGCTAACTGGTTACATTTTATTTACCGCAATTTAATTATCGCAATTTATATTCTCGTAATTTTATTTATCGTCATTTAATTTCTGTTATTTATTTTACGCACTTTAAATAACGGGACACGTATACAAGGTTTCGACATATCATATTGACCCATCTATATATTTATCTTGGAACAACCATAGACACTCTATATGCAAATGATGGAGATAGCTATACAGGGTTGAGGTTGATTCCAAAATATATATATATAGTTTGAGTTGTGATCAATACTGAGACCGGTACACGGGTCACGATACGTATTAATTAATTCGAATGTTATATATTAAACTATATATGAACTATTGGACTGTTAAATGTGGACTATCGACTGTGGATGAATCATATTGGACAATTAAAATGAATTAAAATACTGATTATAACATATGAAATTAAACAATTCTTCAAGTTGCCACTTGATTTCATCTTAAACCTCAATTGTATCTTGACGATTCCAATTCGTGTTCAAATCTTTCATGATTCTTGAAAACACCTCGATCGAGAGGATGAACCAGCCGCACTTCATCTACGGAAGAAAAGATTGATGCATATAGTTATGCACCTGAAAAACCCTCGGAAACTGAGAAAATGTTTGACAAGTATATGTTCTAGTTCCTTTGACATTGTTATACCGAAGATTGTTTTGCAATCCCTGTCCAAAGTAGCTAATTTTGTCACAACTCTAGCAAGTCAACTCCGATTTTTCATCCGAAACAACCTTATTATAACCTCGGAATATATACGTGCTTATTTATTGTTATCGGAGAACCTTTTATATTTCACCATATTACCATCAGTGTTTAATCATTTAAAAACACAATTCTCCTGAAACCACCTCGGTTTGATAACCGATGACCCATATCCGTTAACTTTGAAAATGCTGACGAAGCAGCATGTTGTAGATGGTCTTAATGGCCAAGAGTTTAATGATAAGGAATGGAGTATTGGGAAAGCTCGATAGAAAATTTTAGTACTGAAAAAAAAACGGATTGAGCTAACCATGAAGGAGACCAAGGACAAAGACAAGGACCAAAACCGATATTCAAAGAATCCAGGTAATTCTGGATCCGCCAAAATCTTTGGAGAATATCTTGCTCCGAAGTCATGTTAAAATCTTGCGAAAAATTTTTCCTTATCAACTTTCGAACTTAGAAATTCCAAAATATCATCGTAAATATCTTCGATATTTCTGAGGATATTTTCATAAATATTCTTATCCGAAATTATCTACCTCTTCGTGTTTTCTGTATTTCATTATATTGGAAACTTCTGTAAAATTTCAGTTTAAATTATGAATGATTTCTGGAGAAGTGTTGGGAATTGAAGCATGAGTTAGTATAATATAATGACGCTTGGCCAACGTGATTATATTACAGTAAGTCATGCTGAGTTTCTAATGGAACATGATGATTCACAGACTATAACGTCATCATGTGCCATGTTACACGACTCTTTCATTCTATTTAATCTCTAAGCATATCACGGAAATATTTCCTTTGATATTTATGTTCTTTTGTAATTCCAAGAGTTGCTAATAAATCGTGCTGTTACATTTTCTTTCTAATTAGAAGATTTCCTTAAGTTCCATGAATTTCGAAAATCAACCATGACTATGTCACAAGTTAAGACGAACCTTAATTTTATCATTTCGCTCTTTTTGTGATAGCTTCACTCGTACGCTTCACATGATCAAATCGTTTTATTTATATTAATCAATAATGATAAAACTCTAATTATCAACTCATATTCGTCATGAAAACATTTTTATTGTTAGCCATGACTACCTCACTCAAATTTCGGGACAAAATTTCTTTAACGGGTAGGTACTGTCACGACCCGGAAAATTTTGACTAATTTTGAACCAAACTATCAATACGATTTCATATTTTGACACAACAAGAAAAGTTTGTTAGAATGAGTCTTAAAAAGTTTGAACTGTTTCAAATATTCAATTGACCTTTGACTGTTTCCGACGATTTCACAGACTATATTATGTGTATAGATATATATACATATATCTAACTTGAATCCAAAATATGTGAAGGTTATTAACGTTTCCAGACTTAGAACTTATTGTAAAAAGTTTAATAATTTAGGATTTGTAAACTGATTGTTTGGGGTGTTCATGAAATATTATAAAGATGACTTGGTCAATTTTTTTTTATATATATAATCTTTTTGGTTTAGTACTTGAACAAATCATAGGATATTTATGAATTCACAAAATAATACGGGCATTACTAATACTTTAAATCACCAAGGATATATATGATATTTACCTCAAGTTCTGTTTCCTTCTATTTAATAATAGATTAAGACAACCTACTATTTGACCAGTGATTTCAATCCTTGTCATTATAACCCACTATTGGACATGAGGTAGAGTGGATTAATTGTCCCACTTGTATTTGCATTAAGTAATTAAATATAATATGTATGTTATGCATGACCAACACATATTCATCTCCATCTATATAATTTAACAAGCACTCCAATATAGTTTATTTGCAAAAGATCCTATTTTTTTTCCTGTTTCTAATCACAACAAAGTTTATTACTTGTCCATATCACATCACCTTTTTCATTATATAAATATCCCGTGAATTTAACTTTGATTGTGATTTACCACTGTTGTGGATTCCAATTATCTAAAATATATTATATTATATATTATATATACATACTCACTTACAATGAATATAAACAAAACACTATCTCTTCCATTAAGATATATTCATATTATATATATTTCTTTGACACCTGTAACCATTAAAACACATTCACTTGTTATATTTATATTTTATACACGGATTCATATAGCATTACAACGACAAAAATTCACGGGGCTTTAGATGTTGAACTGTTTTACTGCTTCCAATCAATCACCTTTTCTCTTATAGGTATTTCATACAAATGCATATAAACTTATAACCAATCTATCACCACCACCCTTGACTTCTACAACCAACAAGTTCTATCACCTATCACCCTACTATCTCCTCTCTCCCTCTCTCTCTCTTCGAACCACCATTTATACTGATGCCTTCCTGTTTTAAATCATCACCTCAAAGACGACTATGGTCGACGAGTTAACTGCTACTATTAACAGAAACCTTTCATATTTGTTTGCTAACTTCGTTTTCTATTCTTGTTCAAACAAATCATCAATAAAACCTGCTTCTTATCCGAATCTACACCACCTCCGATCACTACAATGTTACTGCTACCTCTATTATCTGTTTCGTGTTCGAAACCTGCTGCAACCCTGCTATCTTTCTGTTCAGGCTGTTGTTTGAACAACAACTTTTGCAGCTGCAATTGTTTTCTGTTGAGTAACCGAGAACAAAACCAAACTACAAACCGCCACCATTTTAATCATGTTGTTGCTGCTATCTTCTTTCTATATATATACGAAACCATCACCATTAAAACCGTATGGCCTGCTACTATTCGCTATTGTATACTTCTAAATTTATTCGAAAAGAACACCACTATCGACATCCCAAGAATACTTTACAGCTCCTGTACTATTTTCCTGTCAAACAGACCCATAATCGAGCATCATGAGTTACTGTACTAATTCGAGTTGTTGTCATACAATTACCATACAACCACCATCGTCCACCACCTTCACCTTAAATCAACCGTATGTTCCGGCTGTTACTACTATTATTCTGTTTATATTTTGGACCAACGTTGCAACCATCGAACCAAATTTAAACTGGTGTTACTGCCTTCCTGTTACTATTCGAATAGTCGGGATCATCACCACCTTTTGCAGCCACTCAACACCATTGTAAACCATCACCGATACCACTACTATTATATTTTTTTTCTTTCCATTCCTTCGACTACAACTAGCGACGGTTATTTTTTTTTATTTTTTTTTTTCTGTTACAATTCTTGTTGTAATCAAAGAGGAAGATGTAAATACTAGTGCTTTCTGTTTCCTTTCAATTTTGTCGAATAATTCAGTGACGAGGAAGCGTTCTAAGATGATGATGATGGTGAGTGCTGCTCGTGATGCTTCTGTAAACAACTGTAACCGTAAACCTTGCTAATCAATTCCCTTTTAAAGATCAACGACACCCCATGGATTGTTAAGTGGGCTTCTAATCCATTCGGCCTTTAATCAAACTAGAAAGGAACTAGTGGGCTAACATATTGGACTCATATAGATTGGACTTCAATAGTGATACATGAAATAAGATAGAAGACAGGAAACGAATTATATATATATATATATATATATATATATATATATATATATATATATATATATATATATATATATATATATATATATATATATATATATATAATTTTTTTTTTTTGGGTTCGGTATATTATCAGAAAAACGAAATGGTTCAACTGGTTTAAAGGGTGTATTGTTAAGCAGGAGGCCGTGGGTTCGAGTCCCGTCGCGGGCAGTTATTTGTTTTAGCCTTTTTGAGGTAGTTATCTATATCATTATTACTATTATTATCATTATTAAAAAGTACCATTTTTATTAGGAAAAAAAAAACATAGAATTTAAAACTAACGTTTTATTAAAATTATCATTATTATCATTATATTTTTATTAACATTATTTGTATTATTAATATATTATATTGAATTATAAATAAATGATTAAACTATTTTAAAAAAATATATTTATTATATTAATTAATGTAATTTTTGAACTACTTAAAATATATATAATAAATATAACTTATTATTAATATAACACATATGTTATTATTAATATAAATATGTATAATTGTTTATTTAATGAGTGTTAATATAAAAACTTATTATATGTTTTAATATATACATAACTGATTTAGGTTCGTGAATCCGAGGCCAACCCTATACCTGTTCAATGTCGTTCTATGTATTTTTACTACAAAATACATTAGGTGAGTTTCATTTGCTCCCTTTTATATATATTTTTGGGACTGAGAATACATGCGCTGTTTTTATAAATGTTTTACGAAATAGGCACAAGTACTAAAACTAATTCTATGTGGGTTTAAACCATAATTCTACCCTTAGCTTGGTAACATTAAACTACCTGTCTATGTACGGTAGGTGTGAATCCTAAAGATAGATCTATTGGGCCTGACAAACCCCATCCTGACTATGGGATGCTTTAGTACTTCGAGGTTATTTTAAACACACCTGATCTGGTGTACTTCAGAGGGTAAAACATGAACGTTAAGGCTTGTTACCGGGTGCCTACAACTTATAGAATAATTTTATACACTTGCGAGTGTACA